>NW_024412417.1:2562451-2607923 GCF_014898765.1 Herpailurus yagouaroundi
TGGGTATTGAGGAGGGCACCTTTTGGGATGAGCACTGGGTG
Organism: Herpailurus yagouaroundi; assembly: GCF_014898765.1. Classification (NCBI taxonomy): domain Eukaryota; kingdom Metazoa; phylum Chordata; class Mammalia; order Carnivora; family Felidae; genus Herpailurus; species Herpailurus yagouaroundi. The sequence goes on from NW_024412417.1 coordinate 2,562,493, forward strand.
TTGTATGGAAACCAATTTGACAATAAATTTCATATATAAATAAAAAAAAATAGAATAAAGTAAAATATCCGACAAAAAAATAAATAAATAAAAAATAGCATAGTATCCAAATAAATAAATAAATAAATAAATAAACATTTTAAAAAATTTAAAGACAATACAGCTTCTGCTTCGTTCTCTTGGGTCATTTGCTCATAAAACCCGAGAGCTGGACAGCTCCAGCTGAGGTCTGAACTGCCAGACATGAGTGAATAAGCTTTCAGATGATTCTAGCCTTAGGCATCAAGTCATTTCAGCCTTCCTTTCTTCCCAGCTGAGGTCTCATACATTGTAAAGAAGAGAAAAGCCATATGTCTAAGAAAAACTCAATTTTCCTCCTTCTGTGTAGGGTAAACCCCAGTTCTTTCTTATGATGTTTCTTTTCTGTATCTCTCTTCTAACACAGAGAATGCTTCTCTTCTGGGTCACCAAATACATGTAGGTTTTTCCTCATGCCAAGCAATTACCTGTGACTGGATGTGTTCACCAACCTGGAAGGTCCCTGAACATCCCACTATTGGGATTTTGTGGAGGTTTCCTCATGTAGGCATGATCAATTATAAATTCCATTTCTAGACCCTTTCCCTTCTTGGGAGATGGAGGATAGGGCTGAAAATTCCAAGCTTTTAATAATGGCTTGGACTTTCTTGTGACCAGCCCCTATTCAGGAGACCACCCAGAACCACCTCATTAGAGCAAGAGATGCTACTTATGTTCTTATCACTTAGGGATTTACAACATTTTAGAAGTTCTGTCAGGGACTGGGGCAAAGACAACCATAAGAATAAGAGATACTCCTAGTATTGTTATTACGAAAGAAATTATAAGGGCTTTAGGAGCGCTCTCTCTCTCTCTCTCTCTCTCTCTCTCTCTCTCTGTATATATACACACACACACACACACACACACACACACACACACATGTGTGTATGTCCTCATTGTTCCGTTCTTAGTTCCCTTGGTTTTAACTTCTGATGATGTCCAGAATTCTATCTTCAGCTCTGGTCTCTATCTTGAGCTCCAGACTTATATATTTGAATAGTTACCTGCTCTCTTCAATTGAATATCCCATAGGCACCCCAAACTGCTAGTGACTGGTGCTAATACCTACACATCCACTCCAGAACCAGCAACCTAGAAATCAATTGGAGATTTCTCTCTCACTCCTCACCTCCCACCACTGAACAAACCCTGCCTCCACAGCCGGAGAGGCCACTGGGCCTGCCTCCTGTTATCTGAATCAATCCCTTTTTCTCCAATTCATCACCGTTCCCTGGTTCATGTCATCATCACTGCCTCCTTGGGTTCCTTGATCTTCCTTCCTGCCACCACATGACCTCAAATTTATACTAGGCGATGCTGTTATGTTGTTTCATAATATACGAATATGATTATGTTACCATCTTGCTGCAAATCCTTCACTTCCGAATAAAGCCAAAGATTCTAATCATTGCCATATAAATGGTGGGGAGGTACAGAACAACATACACAGTATGATGTCACTTCTATATCTCTATCCTTGTACTCATATGTTTATAACATAGAGAAAGATACTGGATGTTCAGTGAAATGTCATAGTTGTAATCTCAGAGTGAGAGAGAGTAGTGCAGGGGGTTTTTAGTCTCTTCTTTGTACTTTTATGAATTGTTATCATATATATATATATATATATATATATATATATATACATAAAATATAAGAATCCTTTTCAAAAAATAAACACATCTCACCTTTACAGAAACAATAAAATGTTTAAAATATGAAATAAAGAGACTCTTCATTATCTGGCCTTCACTTATTCAGCTTTCTCATTTCTCTTCTCTCTTCTAGTCCTTCCCTTGGCCCCTGCTTCATACTATGTTGGTTCCTTCTGTTCACTCAGCAAACCATGGTCTTTCAAGCATTCATACATCCGGTTTCCTCTGCCCAGAAGGCACTTTCCTCCCTCTTTGCCTGTCTGATATCTACTCATTTATCAGGATCAGGTCAGATAGTGACTCTTACAGGAGGCTTTTCCTAACCAATGCCTTCGCCAAGCTCCTGTGTTGACTTCTACTAACACTTACCACACTGCCTCATATTATCTTTGGCCTTCATCTTTGTAATGAGTGAATCCAACCCCTGGTATCCACAGATCCCTTACGAGGATGACACAATGAAATTGTTCCATACAATGTTTCCCAAGGAAATCAGTGAAGCACTTTTTAGGGAGATAAGAGCTGAAGGGCGAAGGTTTTGGTATTTCACTCGCTGTGTTCAAATTTCCAGTTTTGCCATTTGCCAGCTGTGGAAGTCTAGACAAGTTACTTAACTTGTACCTTAACTGTACCTTAGTCGCCATATCTATAAAGTGAAAATAATGCTAACCACATCATTGGGTTGTGAAGATTAAGTAATGTCAAGGGTAAAAAAGTTTCACATAGGGTAAGAATTTTATTATTAATTATTATTAATATATTATTATTTATTTATTATAATAAAGGCTGTGTTCTTTATAACTGTATCTCCGGACTCTTGAATGTAATAGGTGTTTCATGGTTTGACAAATAGCTATATGAGCTCATATATTCTTGAATGTTCTGAGAAATATTTTCCCTTTATTTAATAATTACTTCATGACTATTTTCTCCCTGGAATCAATCCTCCCCTAAGAGCAGCATGACAGAGTCTGTAATACTGGAAAACCCTCATATCTTTCCAGAGCTTGTACGATGCCCAGATAACCACACCCGGCTTTGAGAACGGCTGATTGTGCATTTCCCTGTCTTTCCTCCAGAAGGTCCTTTGCTTCCACCGTTTCTGATGTGTATTATATTTTTCTGAATTTGAACATGTCTCTCTTCCTTCCTATGTCTTTCCTCCTCTGCCCATACTCTGCTTCTTTGATGAGAGATGTTGAATAATAGCAAAAAGAGTCACACAGGAAGGTGTGGAGACATCCAATCCAGCCTTGGGTTTCTGAGATAAGACCTGCCTTAGATCATTCAAAGGGAATCGGTGATTCACATAGAGTCCCAATGAAAGGATTCCACTCAGGGACCCACTGGGACCTTCAGAAGTTAAATATGCTTCTCCAGTTCTCAATCCTGGTCACTTAAAGCCCATTTGAAAAATAATTTTATTGAATTTGTAGGAAAGATGAAATGAGATGATAGATGTGGAAGCTCTTTTGAAAAGTTAAAATGCGAGACACTGGGGCAGTTAAGTGTCAGACTTTGGTTCAAGTCACAATCACAGTTTGTGAGTTTGAGCCCCACATCAGGCTCTCTGCTGTCAGCTCGAAGCCTGCTTTGGATTCTCTGTCCCACACTCTCTCTGCCCCTCTCTTGCTCACTTAAAAAAAAAAATTTAAGTTAAAATGCATAGAGGATCATGTGAAATTTTGAGGATAAATTATCCTGTTCGTGTCTTCAGGTAATCAAAATTGGCAATTTTAACCAATATTAATTTGAAATGCCAAATGTTTCTAAATTAAACACAAGAAAATCTACAGATAAGTTTTTTGCGTGTCATATTCTTAGAAGTATCAGGGCCTATTAATTTTGACAAAATCAGAAACTTGGGAAATATTTTGATGGTAACCAGGCAACCTCTGGTGAGTAGTAAGCTTGGCATCCTTTCCCACAATAGGAGTCACCATGAAAGTGAGACAGCTGGATTCTTTCTGCTCGCCACTCAGAGGCAAGTCCGTAAGTGTGGTCTTCCTGAGACACCCCAATATCACACAAGTGCATCACAATATTTTCAAGTTAGCTGCTGAGAGATGCATATAGTGTACTTTATACTCCAGAGTAACTTTCCTGAGCTAAATGTCTACTGAGGAAACGGTGTTTTAGCTAATCTGTAAGGATAGTGACAGAGAAGATTGAGGTACAGGCAGTCTAGAAGGAAGAAAGGAAGGAAGGAAGAAAGGAAGGAGAGAGGGAGGGAAGAAAGAAGGAAGGGTTAAAGAAGAGATAAGGGTATGTCTGAGGACAGTGAATAAACCAGTTTGACAGCAGTAAAGAATCTGTATTCAAAATAGTGGAGTGTTCTTGGGGCTCCTGGCTGGCTCAGTCGGTTGAGGGTCAAACTTCAGCTCGGGTTGTGATCTCACAGTTCATGGGTTTGAGCCCCACATCAGGCTCTCTGCTGTCTGTATACAGCCGGCTTTGGATCCTCTGACCCTCTCTCACTCTGCCCCTCCCCTACCTGTTCTCTCCCTCTCTCTGTCTATCTCTGTCTCAAACATAAACAAACATTAAAAAAAAGAGTGGAGTGTTTGTTTATAAAAGGGAGTCTCGGAAAGATGGTTGAGAGATTTTAGCCATGTGCAAAAGAATTTAGACTCCATGGAGTCAATAGGATCAGGTAGGAAAAAAATTCGGTTTTTGTCTTATTACTGAGGACACTCTCACAAACCTTTCTTGAAACAGAAAAAGTACTGTTCGGGAAAGCCTACTGCTGAGAGACCTATGTAAAATAACCAGCTCAGGAATTGGCCTCTGCCTTCTTCTTCAGACAGCGTATCACCTTGCTGGGGTTTTGTTACATGCGAGGGGCTTATTTAGTCTTGGGAAGTAGGTACTGTTATTATTTATCTTCATTTTTCAGACAAAGTGTACCAACTTGCCCCAGATCACCCAGCCAGCAAGGGTCACAGCCAGGACATGAACCCAGCAGTGTGACTCTGGATCCCTAGCTCCTGTCACTGCTGACTCTTCCTTCAGGCCTCGTAAGTAGGGCAAGATGGGGCTTTTCAAATGTCATTCTGGTGCTAAGATGGGGGAAGATAGGAGGGGAACAGCAAGTGTCCAATAGATGTTTCTGTTCTAGTAGCTATTTTAGGTTGCAATTTTCTTATATTGAATCATGAACACAAGATTTGAGAATAGATGATATGTAAGATGAGTGGTTTGGGTGTAGAAAATCAAAACTCACAACCAGTACATGTTGGCCTCTTTGGACCTTTGAAAACACATTAAAAAGGGGCACCTGGGTGGTTCAGTCGGTTAAGCATTTGACTTCGGCTCGGGTCATGATCTCGCAGCTGGTGGGTTTGAGCCCAGTGTAGGGCTCTGTGCTTCAGATCCTCTATCCCCCTGCCTGCCTGCCCCTGCAAGGCTTGTGCTCTTTCTCTCTCTCAAAAATGAAAAGGGGCGCCTGGGTGGCTCAGTTGGTTGAACGTCCGACTTCAGCTCAGGTCATGATCTCGCGGTCCGTGAGTTCAAGCCCCGCATAGGGCCCTGTGCTGACAGCTCAGAGCCTGGAGCCTGCTTCAGATTCTGTGTCTCCCTCTCTCTCTGCCCCTCCCCCACTCATGCTCTGTCTCTCTCACTCTCAAAAAATGAATAAATGTTAAAAAATTTTTTTGAAAAAAAAAATGAATGAACATTAAAAAAAAATTTTTTTAAACACATTCAAAAGGCATAAATAAGCAAATAATCTCTCCTTTGCTGTCCTGCCCCTGCTCCCTTCGGTATATTCAATAAACTTTTATCTCCTTTGTTCTGCCTTGGGTGAATTCTTTCACCACTCATGCCACTGGCCTCCACCCAATCCGGTTGCCCCACATTTGGTGGCCCGTACATGGAGGCTTTGCCAGCCTGGGGCTCTTCTCAGGTTCTCTGGGATTTTCTCGGGACTTTCCCTCAGTGCACCGACTCTAGTAGTCCTTGGGGAACTGATGACCTCTAGGGGAGGTTACTCCTTGGTGAGGATCTTAAGCCCCAAAAGGAGCCAGTAGGACCCTTCTTGCCCCAAATGGTGAGGGATTTCCCCTCTTGCCCTTCAAAGGGATCCTTCTCTCCCTCTCCTTTCTCTTCTCAGCCCTTTGGTGGTTTAGCTAGTACTCCTCAGACAACTGAAGGTCTCTGGCCAGGATGACTCCTTCACGTGATCTAAAGGTCTGAAGGCCAACAGGTTGGATTGCCTGCACCTGTGAAGGGAAGGACCCCTTTTCTCTCCACTCCCACTCTGTCTATGGATCATCTGGGGCAAATCTGCACATGCCACAGGCTCACTTGGGACCCTTTCCTAATGCTAGCTGACTCTCAGCTACCTCGCTTCTTTCAGGCCCCTCATTTTCATTTGTTCCTGTGCATGCAGCCACCATCTTGATCTGCAGGCAAAACATGTTCCTATGTGTCTGAGTGAATCCAACAATTCCATATCCGAATGGTGGTTCAACAAGGATCCCAGCCCATACCATCAGATGGTCCCCTCCCCCCTAAGTCCCACAGACCTGGCCACCAAGGAATTTCACTCAAGATGCCTATCATCACATTAATACAATATCATGCTCTGGTCTAAAACTGCACAAGCCCCCTGATGGACTGACCAGTTTAGGTAGGAACAGGGTGCCCCCTCCTTTCCAGCATGAAGCAGTTACAGAAGATGAGACCTCTGTCTAAATGCCAAAGACTTGTCATTATTGATATGTGTGTGGCAGGCGGGGGGATGTAGAGAGCTCTTTTAGGCAACAGGCCTGAGCAATGCAAACTCGAGTAAGGTAAAAGCACCCACAACCACTATAGCCACCACAGCCACCACCACCAGCCTGAATGCAAACAGGCTCATTAGGCAGCCCTCCTCAAAATAACCATGGGCCCTAAATGACCAATGGGCTACTCACCACCAGGCACAGCTACCAAAAAGGGAAATTCCGTGTGTTCCCATACCTCCTCACTTCCCCCTTAACTGTAGCCCCTCGTCACCACTGCATCCGGGCAGACAGTCTCTCCTTTGCTGTCCTGCTCACTGCTCCCTTGCAGTGTTTTCAATCAATTATATATCTTTTTAAAGAAAAGGCATGAACATAGCCCTAATGGTTCATCAATAAGACATGCTTACAGGGTCTCTGTTTTTCCTATAGTGGTAGCAGTTATTCCCTCCATATCCAGGGAGTAACCCACATCTTACTCTCAACATGCAAATGAAGGAGACCCCTATTTGTTGGACATCAAGGAGAATATATTGAAATAGAACTGGTGTGTGTGTGTGTGTGTGTGTGTGTTGTTGTTGTTGTTGTTGTTGTTGTTGCAGGGAGAAGGGGTGTCTTATACGAACACAGTATTCTGGAATATTCTCTTATTTACCCTATGCTATAATTACACGAGACATTTTCAGTTGTAATTTCCATTTTTAGTGATGTTTTCGAATTATAGTTTATTAAGTGTTTCTTCACAAAATTCTGACTCAAGAAATACGTTGTAGGGGGCACTTGGGGGGCTCAGTTGGTTAGACATCTGACTCTTGATTTCGAATCAGGTCAGGATTTCACTGTTCCTGAGATCCAGCCCCACATTAGGCTCTGTGCTGACAGTGTGGAGCCTGCTTGGGATTCTCTCTTTCGCTCCCATTCTCTCTGCCCCTCTCCTGCCCGCACACACTCTCTCTCCCTCAAAATAAATAAATAAACATTTAAAAAGGCAATATGTTGTATAAAATTAAGCGGACTGGAAAGTAACTAAATTTAATGGAATTAAAAATAATTGACTCATACTGTGAAATATGTACAATATCCAAATTCTTAAATGCCACTGTATCGTGACACTAGAGGGAGCTCGGCATTTAATTTGTATTCTGAGTCCAGCACCCTGGCAGTCACATCACGAGGCAGCTTGCATCCTGTTGGGCTGTGTGTAAAAGGGCTTCCAAACAAACCAATGTCGTTATTTTTCCTAGTAAAGAAAAGTGATTGAAAGCGTTAGCTCTCCTGCTTTTCATGGTATTTGGAGCAAGGAGAAATGCCTGTGTCCCTGTGGCACCACTGTCAAAATAACACATACACTTCTTTGAATGCCCCCTCTGAAGTGACTCATGCTCTTTGCAACCGTCCAAAAAGGAATGGATGAGTGAAGACCGGAACACAAGGCATGAAGTGTGCTGCAGCCTACTGTCTCAGGACGAGGGTGTAGAATGGTCAGTAACAAGATGTGAGCCTCCATGAAGCTCCACCTTGAAATCCCCAGTATTATAATGTATCAACTGCTCATAAATACACCTCTTGTGATAGATGCATTTTTTAAAAAACAAGAGAGACCTCAATTTTGTCACCACTGTTCATGGCCAAAGCCACTGAACTTTGGACTCAAGCTGTTTTAAAAAAAAAAGATTAGATGAGACTTTTAGAAGACAGTAAACATTCACCAAGTCCTGCAGCTGAGGGCTTTTGAACAAAAATAAAAGATAATTCTGGGTCTCAGAGAAATAATTGGATGAGACTCGTAAAAAAGAATGAAAAGGATAAAGGGGCACCTGGGTGGCTCAGTCGGTTAAGTGTCGGACTTCGGCTCAGGTCATGATTTCACGGTGTGTGAGTTTGAATCTCACATCAGGCTCCAGACTAGTGGTATAGGGCCTGCTTTGGATTTTCTCTCTCTCCCCGCCCCTCTCTGCCCCCTCCCCACTTGCTCCCTCACTTTCTCTCTCTCTCAAAATAAATACATAAACTTAAAAAAAAAAAAAAATGAAAAGTATATTAACATCACATGTCTTTTCTCACAAGCCTGATTTGTAGTGAGGAATTAAAACATGGGGCGCCTGGGTGGCGCGGTCGGTTAAGCGTCCGACTTCAGCCAGGTCACGATCTCGCGGTCCGTGAGTTCGAGCCCCGCGTCGGGCTCTGGGCTGATGGCTCGGAGCCTGGAGCCTGTTTCCGATTCTGTGTCTCCCTCTCTCTCTGCCCCTCCCCCGTTCATGCTCTGTCTCTCTCTGTCCCAAAAATAAATAAACATTGAAAAATAAATAAATAAATAAATAAATAAAACATAATGAAAACAAGGGTTCCAGTGTTCCTTTCTGCTTTCCAAGCGGGAGCCAGTAAATAAGAGCCTTAAGTTTCTCAGGACATGGTTATTTGCATGTCCTGGGGGAAAAGCTAAAGTTCATAAAATCACAGACCCTTCAGTTTGGAAGAACTCAGAAGCCATTGTCTATCTCTTACCCACACGGGAAACGTCCTGCGGCCTCTAGGCTGCGCGGTGCTCAGGTGCACGGAGGAGATTCCCCCCGCCTGCTAAGGCAGCTTCGTCTATCGGATAGCTCCAATTCTGCAAAAGAATCTATCTTCAGAACTTCATCTTTCTGCTATATAACATTGTACTTTATTCTCATTCTGCCCTTTGGCTGAAAGTCAAAAGCCTTCTTTCTTGGTTCTCAGGAAAGGCATTGTGGACATTTTGTCCTTCCTCCTTTCCCAGCCCCACCCCCTCCCCCAACCAAAGCTTCTCATAGCCAGCCAAGAGAGTACCGGCTCGTTTGCAACACTTTTAATTAAAATACACTTTTCTCATTCTTCCCTTGGGATAAAACTTTGTAGAGAAATTAGAAAATTCAGACTTCCCAAACGAAGAAAAATGACATTACTGCTCATAATTTATTTTTCTATGTCATTGTATACCTCTTTGTTAAATATGTTTGCAAAAATAGAGGATCATCCGTTTTGTTCAAAAAAGTTTTGTTTTCATGTAACCAACCAATAAGTCATCTATAGCAACATTTTTAAAGTTGAATAGTACTCCACTGTGTTCTTGTAGCATATTTATTTAAATAATCCACTATTATTGGATATTGAGGCAGTCTTGCATTTTGGCTATTAGAAAACTCACTAAAAATTCTTGCAGATGCATTTGTGGCAAGACACTTGTGTTATTTTCTTATGTTTGAGTTTCTTAGTATTTTGGAAGTTAAGATCTTTTCATCTTTTTAAAAGTGACTTGTTTCAAAAGTAAAATATGTTTACCTCCTCAATAACTTCTTATGAAACATTGTCCAAGTCTATCATCACCTTTGCCAATCTTAAAATTGAGAAATTTACATTAAATTTAAATTAAAATTTTTAAAAATTGAGAAATTTATTTCTGTCTGAACACTTTTTCTGAAAAGCCGTCCCCTTCCCCCAACATCATTTTTCTAAGTTTTCTGAGCCCCCGGTCTAGGTTAGGTTCTGTTATAATGTCTCATTGTACTTTTTACTTGTCCTTCCTAGTACTTTTCATGATTGTAATTACATGGTTCACTGTATGATGGTTTGTTTAACTCTGTTGGCCTGTGAAAAGCACAAGGACAGAAATCCAGTCTGCTATTTCCGCACAGCGTCTCCAGTGACTCACACAGTACCTAGCAAAAACAGGTCCTCGAAACCCTTCTTGAATAAATGGAGTCACAAATTTTCAGTGACTGGGTTAACAAAGTTCACCATCTCAGGTAGACAAGAAATGTGATTTAATATTCTGTCTTCTGAGCCTTATTCTACAGGGCTGGCAGAAGACTTAACCCCGGTCATATTGACAGGTTTCTACATCTTGCCCGCCTCACACCCTACTGATCCATAGACACTGGGTCCACACAGGGCAAAGGAATTGAGAGAGGAACTGCTTGTTGGTCCACATGTTACCTGTCCACTGTTCTTTCTGCATGGCCTCACTGGGTCTAAGGCTCTTTCCAGCTTATGTGACATGTCTGGGACATGTGAACCTTCTCAGAAGGCTGCCTGCACAACGGTCTGCACCCTCAAATCAATTTCTCAAACAAAATATGTATAAGGATCACTTGAGGGCTGTTGTTAAAATGCAGGTCCCCAGGCTCCAATCCCCAAAATCCCAGCAGGTCTGGGTGGAGCATAGGAATCTGTCCTTTTTAACAAGAGCCACCCACCCAAAGTGACATATCACCTTGGTAGATCACAAGTTGAGACACATTAATAAAGGATTTTTTAAAAAATACTTGTAGATAGGGGCACCTGGGTGGCTCAGTCGGCTAAGCGTCTGACTTCAGCTCAGGTCATGATCTCACAGTCTGTGAGTTCAAGCCCCTTTGCTGACAGCTCAGAGCCTGCAGCCTGTTTCAGATTCTGTGTCTCCCTCTGTTGGGGGTATAGCTCAGGGGTAGAGCATTTGACTGCAGATTCTGTGTCTCCCTCTCTCTCTGACCTCCCCCGTTCATGCTCTGTCTCTCTCTGTCACAAAAATAAATAAACGTTAAAAAAAAAATACTTGTAGATATATCATTTCATCCCCTCAGTTATATTTTAAAGTAAGGAGGACTCGTATTGTCTTCATCTTATAGATCAGGAAACTGAGTGTTTAAAACATGACAGGGGCATCCCAGATCTTTTCTACAGGCTGGCCCTTTAACTATCAGAGAGATTGAGTTTATCTTATACAGAAAACATGTAGATGTTTATGCACTAAACTGTATATACCTTGAGGACAGCAAGTCTTATCCATTTTCCTATTTCTAGTACTTAGCCAAGCACAATAAATATTTGATGAAAGAACTAATTTTTGAATATCTAATATTTCAAACAAAGCATCCTTTGAAACATTTTTAGTTTTTCTCAATCAACAAAAGTTCCAGGAAAAAAAAAACACAAAAACAAAAAACCCTTCAAGCTACAGTTTTCACAAAATATAAACCTTTCTTTGTTTCTTAATAGCTGAGCTAAAGGTAACTTTCTCACAGTTGGGGAAAGATCGTGAGGTCACACAATGCCACCTGGAATGGAATGGCCACTTGTTGCTTGTTCATGGAACTGATGAGGCCAACAATCCTTTGTTTCTGGTATAATCAGACTCTGAAGTTCATCCAGGCCTCTAGGTCCAGGCTGCCCATGCTGGCTGCCTAGCTTCCAGATAACTGACCTCGCTTCTGCTGACTCATAAAGACAACTCCCAGAGTCACACAGGGCCCCTATTCAGATGGAACCAGTTTCTTAACCTTTTTTTTTTTTTTTTTTTTGCATGGGAAGGGGAGACATAAAACCCTTTGAAATAAAAGGGACTCCTTTGAATCTTGCAAATAATGTCAATGGACACCTTAAACAAGATTTTTGAACCATTTTGCAAAATCAAATATTTTCTGATTACTCATAAAATATTTTCTGCTGGAAATAATTTGCGTAAGGGTATAGCTCTAAGTGGTTTATCTAGTAAACTGAGAGACAACAAAGTGATTTTGATGCTTATTATGACCCCCAACATAGTTTATTCAGCAGCAGCTTGTTCAAGGCTATTTTTTTCATTCTACAGTGGAATGTTTAGGAAAGCTTGTATTTCCATCAAAGGTAAACACAGAAATCATATGGAAGGAAATTTGGTCTGGAAGTTTGTGTAGTGACAGTACTTAATGCGAAGAAAACTGCTCAATATAATTCTGTTTTCAGTGACAGAGGAGCTTGGCAATATATCACAAATTAAAACTTGAGGTGTAATGTATAAAATGTTAATTATCAAGGGGTTACAGTCTCTTCTCACACATTTAAAGTTAACAATACATATCAAAGTATGAAATAAGAAGAGCCTCTCTCCAGCTACTCCTAGAATCAAGACAATACCCTGACCAGTGTTTTTGACTTTACAGTATCTGCAACTACAAATAGCATAGACTGTCTGCAAGCACTTTCTTGGCAAAACCAGTTTGGAAACTTTTATCTTACCGGTAAGACATGTTTCTCTTTTGTAATACAGCACCCTGTGATGATTCACAAGGACAGGAAGAATTGTGCCCTGTATGAAATTTCTAGGTCAGAGGTGGAATAACATAGGAATATCAACTAATGAGACTATAAAGGTAAGATGTTTTATCAAGCTGTTGTTGAGTCCAATTGTAGTGATCCAACAAAAGGACTGCTGTTTTCTCTGATAAATATTTTCATTTTATCCACTTTACAATCAGGGAAACCAAGTTTTGGGGAATTTAAATAACTTCCCCTAACCAGCAGTGAGAAAACAAAGTCTGCCATATGACTCCATATCCCAATACCACACTAACCCCAACACACTTTCTTTAACTGAAACGTATGTGAAAAATACTATGGTTTAGCTAATTCGGGTACTCTGGGAAGCAACATTAGTGTGAGTAATACAGAGTGAGAATAAAAGACAAATTTTCTTAAGCTTTGGAATAAGTTTCTATACCTATGTCTGGACATGGGTGTTGTTAATATTCTGAGATTTGATAAAACTCTCTTGTTCTCCAAAGCCAGGGTAGATAATTTGCTATCTTGATTTTGAAACAAACATCATACCTCCTTCCCTTTCAACGACTTTTGGATTGGAATTCCAGAAAATGTAGTTACAGGGATAAAAGAACAGATTTAGAGGCACGTGAGTGGCTCAGTAGTTAAGCGTCCAACTCTTGATTTCAGCTCAGGTCATGATCTCACAGTCTTGAGATTGTGCCCCGCGTAGGGTTCTGCACTGAGTGTGGAGCCTATTTGGGATTCTCTCTCTCCCTCTCTCTTTCTCCGCCTCTTGCCTGCTAGTGCTCTTTCTCTCTCTCTCAAAATAAATATATATTTAAAAAAAAAAGATTTAAAACCAGGATTATCTGAAATACCTGGTCGCTTTTTTTGTAACACATAACTTAGGGGTATAAACAGGAAAGGTGATCATGTTAACAGGTGATCAGATTAAAACTGACTATTAAAACTGACCAGATGGAAGTATCATAGGAGAGTTAAAGGCAAGATTTATTTGGTATAAGTCTGTATTGTTCATGCATTCATGACTAGAGGACGAGGCAGGTGATATTTCAGCAACAACATACCTTGCTATTTCGAGATCACCGAGGAGACAGAAAAATGCTTGCAACTAAAACGCAGCTGAACTAATTAATTTGCAATGGTGCTTTCACACTGAAATGTTATATTCTAAGTTTCTAAAAGAATTACTTTGTTGTCAGCTAAAGATTTTGGAAAGGAACACACATATTAAACATTCTGATAAATATTTTCCTTTACATGGTTTTTAAATCACTAAAATGCCTGCAGCTGTGGTAACAAGGAAAGTCTAAACAGCAAAAACTGTTTTATGTAATATGCGGTTGTGATTTTCATTAAATAATAATAAAACATTAAATAATATGAAACCAACTATAAAAGTAGTGTATATTTTTGGAAAATTTAAAAAGAAATTTTAGGGGCACCCGGGTGGCTTAGTCAGTTAAGCATCCAACTTCGGCTCAGGTCATAATCTCGCAGTTCGTGACTTCAAGCTCCGTGTCAGGGTCTATGCTGACAGCTCAGAGCCTGGAGCCTGCTTCAGATTCTGTGTCTCCTTCTCTCTCTGCCCCATCCCCTACTTGTCTCTCTCTGTCCCTCAAAAATAAATAAACATTAAAAAAAATTTTTTTAAAGATGTTTAAAAAGAAATTTTAAAAAGAAAATTTTAAAGTTCAATATACTGAAAAGTAAACAGCAAAGACAAATCTCAAACCATCTAAGAATAGAAATAATGATAATACTTTTTAAAGTTTTTATTTGAATACTAACATTTTAATGTATTTTCTTCCTATCATTTTTCTAAACATTTTTCTAAACATTTGGGGCATTTTAAAAACATATATAATCGGGGCACCTGGGTGGCTCAGTCGGTTGGGCGACCGACTTCGGCTCAGGTCATGATCTCGCGGTCCGTGAGTTCGAGCCCCGCGTCGGGCTCTGTGCTAACAGCTCAGAGCCTGGAGCCTGTTTCAGATTCTGTGTCTTCCTCTCTCTCTGACCTTCCCCCATTCATATTCTGTCTCTCTCTGTCTCTAAAATGAATAAATGTTAAAAAAAAAAAAAGAAAAAAAACATATAATTGAAATGCACTCTGCGTGAATTTATCATATCTTATTTAACTATTACTTTGTAGTCAGAGAATATTTTAAATTTTATGATTATAAATAACATTGTTGTGAACATCATTTTTTTTTAAACATTTTTAACATTTATTTGTTTTTGAGAGAGAGAAAGAGAGACAGAGTGATTGGGGGAAGAGCAGAGGGAGGGAGACAGAGAATGTGAAGTAGGCTCTGCACTCAGAGCGCAGATGTGGGGCTCGAACTCACGAACCATGAGATCATGACCTGAGCTGAAATCAAGAGCTGGACGCTCAGCCAACTGAGCCACCCAGGTGCCCTGAGAACATCTTTGAATACAGACTTTTCTGCATTTATTGTTATTTATGCAAGATAGACTCCTAGCAAAAGAATTGTTGCTAGCAATTGGATCAAAAGATATAATTAGTTAATTTCACTTAATATATAATCAAATATAATTTTGTTCACCATTGCAAATAATATTTTATTGGCTCTATGATGCATTTTAATATCTCTGAAATCAGAAGGCAACATAAAATCCACGGTGTCAACATCATGGTTTTCCAAGCCCAGACCTGGCTGTCATTTCCTGTGTATGTGTGAATGTAGTGGTTATACCTGGTGGCGACAGCTGGAGCTCTGTGACCCTCCCCAACTCAGTCAACAAGCCTGGTTGAGACCATATGAAGAAGAAATGAGCCCTGGTTATTCTCCAAACACTTTCCCTTGACACCCATTCCCGGGTGAGGAAAGCACATGTCTCAAAACACAAAACAGTTTTTAGCCCCTTCGAGCTCACTTTGAAGGAAGGACATTAACATCTCACCCTTGATAGCACAGAGGACAAAATTATGCAGAAAAACATGTACACAAACAACTCCAAATGCAAGAGTGACACGGAAGAGTTGAATTCCAAATTTAAAGAAGTTGGCTTATATTTTTCTTTTCTATACATGACCTACAATTATAAATAACACAATTTCGTGCCTAAAAACGTCTAAACTCGTTAAGTATAAAATCAATGTTATACATGAAAGAAATCATTGGATCTGCCGTTGTATATGGCAGGCTTTATTTCTTTCCTTGTGATAAAACAAAGTTGTATCTTAAGATACATCTTCAATGCACCAGGACACTTGTATTGCCAAATTAGTTTTCATAGGTGTTATATCAATTTATAAGCCAGCAGTTTATTACGGTGGGAAAATAGCTTAAAAGTTTTAAGTTCTATTAAATACAGAATGTGTAGAATATAATTAGAGTAGTGCAGCATATAAAAAAATTATGAAAGGCTACTTAAAAGATAAATTTTCACACATTTTTCACCTTGTGTGAAACAATAAATAATTGGTGATGATAATGCACTTATTGCTGTAGCAGCAATTTTAAAATATAATATTATTAAGGTAATATTAAACATTAAATGTTTAAATGTGAAACTATTCTTCTTTTCAGAAAAAAAAATTAAAGGAAAATTTATAACAGATTTACCTTCAACTCCTTCACAACTAATATATGTTATTTTCCTAAAATGTGTCTCTTCATTTTATTTTTAAAAAATTTTAATGTTTATATTTGAGAGAGAAAGAGAGAGAGAGAGAGAGAGAGAGAGAGAGAGAGAGAGATTGCATGACCAGGGGAGGGACAGAGAAAGACAGAGACGTAATCTGAAGCAGGCTCCAGGCTCTGAGCTGTCAGCACAGAGCCTGACATGGGACTCAAACCCACAAACCGTGATTTCATGACCTGAGCTGAAGTCGGATGCTCAACCGACCGAGCCACCCAGGCGCCCCTAAAACTGTGTATCTTTAAGTGTCAGAACAATAACAGTTGGGTTCAAATCAAGATGAAACAGTATCTGGAAGTTCAGGAGACCAAGATAATAAAAATCCACAACAAAATAATTTCCCTTATTGAGCATCTACAGAACCAGGCCAACTAGGGGCGCCTGGGTGGCGCAGTCAGTTAAGCGTCCGACTTCGGCCAGGTCATGATCTCGCGGTCCGTGAGTTCGAGCCCCGCGTTGGGCTCTGGGCTGATGGCTCAGAGCCTGGAGCCTGTTTCCGATTCTGTGTCTCCCTCTCTCTCTGCCCCTCCCCCGTTCATGCTCTGTCTCTCTCTGTCCCAAAAATAAATAAACGTTGGGAAAAAAAAATTTAAAAAAAAAAAAAAAAAAAGAACCAGGCCAACTACATGCACCACAGCAAACAGGAATTTCATGCAGTAGGTATTATTATCCCTAGTAAACAGAGAAAGAAACTGAGCCTCAGACCAGGTGTTTAGTGTGACTGGTGGTCAGTGAGAACTATTTTGAAGCCCATGATTTATACCATTGTTTTCTCAATTTATAATAGAGTATTAAGTCTTCTCTAAAGCCAAGCAAAGTTCCAACCACTGCCTTCATAGGCTTAAGACCTAAACAAAATATTTGCAACATGCGAGACACATGATTTATATCCTTTATAAACAAATTACTCCCGGGGAGAGACACCAAGATGGTGGCGTAGGAGGACACTAGGCTCACTGCGCGTCCTGCTGATCACTTAGATTCCACCTACACCTGCCTAAATAACCCAGAAAACCGCCAGAGGATCAGCAGAACGGAGTCTCCGGAGCCAAGCACAGACGAGAGGCCTACGGAAGAGGGTAGGAAGGGCGGCGAGGCGGTGCATGCTCCATGGACTGGCGGGAGGGAGCCTGGGCAGAGGGGCGGCTCGCCGGCCAAGCAGAGCCCCCGAGTCTGGCTGGCAAAAGTGGAGGGGCCTGACGGACTGTGTTCTGACAGCAAGCGCGACTTAGCGGCTGGGAGGTCATAAGTTAACAGCTCTGCTCAGAAAGCGGGCAGGCTGGAGGACAAAGGGAGGGAGAGCTGCTGAGCCCCCGGAAGACAGAGCTCAGTTTGGTGGGGAACAAAGGCACTCGCCAGCGCCATCTCCCCTGCCCAATCCCCAGCCAAAATCCCAAAGAGAACCAGTTCCTGCCAGGGAACTTGCTCGCTCCGCGCAAACACCCAACTCTGTGCTTCTGCGGAGCCAAACCTCCGGCAGCGGATCTGACTCCCTCCCGCTGCCACAGGGCCCCTCCGGAAGTGGATCACCTAAGGAGAAGCTAGCTAAGCCTGCCCCTCCTGCCCACGGGCACCTTGCCTACCCACCCCAGCTAAGACGCCAGATCCCCAGCATCACAAGCCTGGCAGAGTGCAAGTAGCCCAGACGGGCCACCCCACCCCACAGTGAATCCCGCCCCTAGGAGAGGGGAAGAGAAGGCATACACCAGTCTGACTGTGGTCCCAGCGGTGGGCTGGGGGCGGACATCAGGACTGACTGCGGCCCCGCCCACCAACTCCAGTTATACACCACAGCACAGAGGAAGTGCCCCGCAGGTCCTCACCACGCCAGGGACTATCCAAAATGACCAAGCGGAAGAATTCCCCTCAGAAGAATCTCCAGGAAATAACAACAGCTAATGAGCTGATCAAAAAGGATTTAAATAATATAACAGAAAGTGAATTTAGAATAATAGTCATAAAATTAATCGCTGGGCTTGAAAACAGTATAGGTGACAGCAGAGAATCTCTTGCTACAGAGATCAAGGGACTAAGGAACAGTCATGAGGAGCTGAAAAACAATTTAAACGAAATGCAAAACAAAATGGAAACCACCACGGCTCGGATTGAAGAGGCAGAGGAGAGAATAGGGGAACTAGAAGATAAAGTTATGGAAAAAGAGGAAGCTGAGAAAAGGAGAGATAAAAAAATCCAGGAGTATGAGGGGAAAATTAGAGAACTAAGTGATACACTAAAAAGAAATAATATACGCATCATTGGTATCCCAGAGGAGGAAGAGAGAGGGAAAGGTGCTGAAGGGGTACTTGAAGAAATCATAGCTGAGAACTTCCCTGAAGTGGGGAAGGAAAAAGGCATTGAAATCCAAGAGGCACAGAGAACTCCCTTCAGACGTAACTTGAATCGATCTTCTGCACGACATATCATAGTGAAACTGGCAAAATACAAGGATAAAGAGAAAATTCTGAAAGCAGCAAGGGGTAAACGTGCCCTCACATATAAAGGGAGACCTATAAGACTCGTGACTGATCTCTCTTTTGAAACTTGGCAGGCCAGAAAGAATTGGCACGAGATTTTCAGTGTGCTAGACAGAAAAAATATGCAGCCGAGAATCCTTTATCCAGCAAGTCTGTCATTTAGAATAGAAGGAGAGATAAAGGTCTTCCCAAACAAACAAAAACTGAAGGAATTTGTCACCACTAAACCAGCCCTACAAGAGATCCTAAGGGGGACCCTGTGAGACAAAGTACCAGAGACATCACTACAAGCATAAAACATACAGACATCACAATGACTCTAAACCCATATCTTTCTATAATAACACTGAATGTAAATGGATTAAATGCGCCAACCAAAAGACAGAGGGTATCAGAATGGATAAAAAAACAAGACCCATCTATTTGCTGTCTACAAGAGACTCATTTTAGACCTGAGGACACCTTTAGATTGAGAGTGAGGGGATGGAGAACTATTTATCATGCTACTGGAAGCCAAAAGAAAGCTGGAGTAGCCATACTTATATCGGACAAACTAGACTTTAAATTAAAGGCTGTAACAAGAGATGAAGAAGGACATTATATAATAGTGACAGGGTCTATCCATCAGGAAGAGCTAACAATTATAAATGTCTATGCGCCGATACCGGAGCCCCCAAATATATAAAACAATTACTCACAAACATAAGCAACCTTATTGATAAGAATGTGGTAATTGCAGGGGACTTTAACACCCCACTTACAGAAATGGATACATCATCTAGACACACGGTCAATAAAGAAACAAGGGCCCTGAATGAGACATTGGATCAGATGGACTTGACAGATATATTTAGAACTCTGCATCCCAAAGCAACAGAATATACTTTCTTCTCGAGTGCACATGGAACATTCTCCAAGATAGATCATATACTGGGTCACAAAACAGCCCTTCATAAGTTTACAAGAATTGAAATCATACCATGCATACTTTCAGACCACAATGCTATGAAGCTTGAAATCAACCACAGGAAAAAGTCTGAAAAACCTCCAAAAGCATGGAAGTTAAAGAACACCCTACTAACGAATGAGTGGGTCAACCAGACAATTAGAGAAGAAATTTAAAAATATGTGGAAACAAACGAAAATGAAAATACAACAATCCAAACGCTTTGGGACGCAGTGAAGGCAGTCCTGAGAGGAAAATATATTGCAATCCAGGCCTATCTCCAGAAACAAGAAAAATCCCAAATACAAAATCGAACAGCACACCTAAAGGAAATAGAAGCAGAACAGCAAAGGCAGCCTAAACCCAGCAGAAGAAGAGAAATAATAAAGATCAGAGCAGAAATAAACAATATAGAATCTAAAAAAACTGTAGAGCAGATCAACGAAACCAAGAGTTGGTTTTTTGAAAAAATAAACAAAATTGACAAACCTCTAGCCAGGCTTCTCCAAAAGCAAAGGGAGATGACCCAAATAGATAAAATCATGAATGAAAATGGAATTATTACAACCAATCCCTCAGAGATACAAACAATTATCAGGGAATACTATGAAAAATTATATGGCAACAAATTGGACAACCTGGAAGAAATGGACAAATTCCTGAACACCCACACTCTTCCAAAACTCAATCAGGAGGAAATAGAAAGCTTGAACAGACCCGTCACCAGCGAAGAAATTGAATCGGTTATCAAAAATCTCCCAAGAAATAAGAGTCCAGGACCAGATGGCTTCCCAGGGGAGTTCTACCAGACGTTTCAAGCAGAGATAATACCTATCCTTCTCAAGCTATTCCAAGAAATAGAAAGGGAAGGAAAACTTCCAGACTCATTCTATGAAGCCAGTATTACTTTGATTCCTAAACCAGACAGAGACCCAGTAAAAAAAGAGAACTACAGGCCAATATCCCTGATGAATATGGATGCAAAAATTCTCAATAAGATACTAGCAAATCGAATTCAACGGCATATAAAAAGAATTATTCACCATGATCAAGTGGGATTCATTCCTGGGATGCAGGGCTGGTTCAACATTTGCAAATCAATCAACGTGATACATCACATTAACAAAAAAAAAGAGAAAAACATATGATCCTGTCAATCGATGCAGAAAAGGCCTTTGACAAAATCCAGCACCCTTTCTTAATAAAAACCCTTGAGAAAGTCGGGATAGAAGGAACATACTTAAAGCTCATAAAAGCCATTTATGAAAAGCCCACAGCTAACATCATCCTCAACGGGGAAAAACTGAGAGCTTTTTCCCTGAGATCAGGAACACGACAGGGATGCCCACTCTCACCGCTGTTGTTTAACATAGTGCTGGAAGTTCTAGCATCAGCAATCAGACAACAAAAGGAAATCAAAGGCATCCAAATTGGCAAAGATGAAGTCAAGCTTTCGCTTTTTGCAGATGACATGATATTATACATGGAAAATCCGATAGACTCCACCAAAAGTCTGCTAGAACTGATACATGAATTCAGCAAAGTTGCAGGATACAAAATCAATGTACAGAAATCAGTTGCATTCTTATACACTAACAATGAAGCAACAGAAAGACAAATAAAGAAACTGATCCCATTCACAATTGCACCAAGAAGCATAAAATACCTAGGAATAAATCTAACCAAAGATGTAAAGGATCTGTATGCTGAAAACTATAGAAAGCTTATGAAGGTAATTGAAGAAGATTTAAAGAAATGGAAAGACATTCCCTGCTCATGGATTGGAAAAATAAATATTGTCAAAATGTCAATACTACCCAAAGCTATCTACACATTCAATGCAATCCCAATCAAAATGGCACCAGCATTCTTCTCGAAACTAGAACAAGCAATCCTAAAATTCATATGGAACCACAAAAGGCCCCGAATAGCCAAAGTAATTTTGAAGAAGAAGACCAAAGCAGGAGGCATCACAATCCCAGACTTTAGCCTCTACTACAAAGCTGTCATCATCAAGACAGCATGGTATTGGCACAAAAACAGACACATAGACCAATGGAATAGAATAGAAACCCCAGAACTAGACCCACAAACGTATGGCCAACTCATCTTTGACAAAGCAGGAAAGAACATCCAATGGAAAAAAGACAGTCTCTTTAACAAATGGTGCTGGGAGAACTGGACAGCAACATGCAGAAGGTTGAAACTAGACCACTTTCTCACACCATTCACAAAAATAAACTCAAAATGGATAAAGGACCTGAATGTGAGACAGGAAACCATCAAAACCTTAGAGGAGAAAGCAGGAAAAGACCTCTCTGACCTCAGCCGTAGCAATCTCTTACTCGACACATCCCCAAAGGCAAGGGAATTAAAAGCAAAAGTGAATTACTGGGATCTTTTGAAGATAAAAAGCTTCTGCACAGCAAAGGAAACAACCAACAAAACTAAAAGGCAACCAATGAAATGGGAAAAGATATTTGCAAATGACTTATCGGACAAAGGGCTAGTATCCAAAATCTATAAAGAGCTCACCAAACTCCACACCAGAAAAGCAAATAACCCAGTGAAGAAATGGGCAGAAAACATGAATAGACACTTCTCTAAAGAAGACATCCGGATGGCCAACAGGCACATGAAAAGATGTTCAGCGTCGCTCCTTATCAGGGAAATACAAATCAAAACCACACTCAGGTATCACCTCACGCCAGTCAGAGTGGCCAAAATGAACAAATCAGGAGACTATGGATGCTGGAGAGGATGTGGAGAAACGGGAACCCTCTTGCACTGTTGGTGGGAATGCAAATTGGTGCAGCCACTCTGGAAAGCAGTGTGGAGGTTCCTCAGAAAATTAAAAATAGACCTAACCTATGACCCAGCAATAGCACTGCTAGGAATGTATCCAAGGGATACAGGAGTACTGATGCATAGCGGCACTTGTACCCCAATGTTCATAGCAGCACTCTCAACAATAGCCAAATTATAGAAAGAGCCTAAATGTCCATCAACTGATGAATGGATAAAGAAATTGTGGTTTATATACACAATGGAATACTACGTGGCAATGAGAAAGAATGAAATATGGCCTTTTGTAGCAACGTGGATGGAACTGGAGAGTGTGATGCTAAGTGAAATAAGCCATACAGAGAAAGACAGATACCATATGGTTTCACTCTTATGTGGATCCTGAGAAACTTAACAGGAACCCATGGGGGAGGGGAAGGAAAAAAAAAAAAAAGAGGTTAGAGTGGGAGAGAGCCAAAGCATAAGAGACTGTTGAGAACTGAGAGCAAACTGAGGGTTGATGGGGGGTGGGAGGGAGGAGAGGGTGGGTGATGGGTATTGAGGAGGGCACCTTTTGGGATGAGCACTGGGTGTTGTATGGAAACCAATTTGACAATAAATTTCATATATTAAAAAAAAAAACAAATTACTCCATAGACAATGTAATTAAAAAAAAAAAAGATAGTTACAGATAGGACCAATGCAGGGCAAGAACTTTCTCCATTATCCTCTTAGCATCGCAAGCTGGGCCTAAGAATTTTATTGGTATAAGAGATTAACAGGAGAAAAGGATACAAATTCATGTAATTTTTTTGTGTGTATATGGGAGCCTTCACAAGGGATTGAAGACCCAGAGAAATAACCAGAGCAGGGAGCTTTGATATCCCTTAGACAAAGCAACAACATACTTGTGAAGAATTGACAAGACAAAGGAATGTAGGGTAGGGAGAGTAAATGGTGAGGAATTAACCAGGAAGATAAGGATTCATTTAACAAGGTTTGTTTGTACAGATTTCTTGGCTCCAGATTCCCCATCTATGATAAAAAGAATGTCTTCCTTCTTTCTGGTAAAGGGAGGGTACTTTTCACATGGGAGTTTTATCTCCTGCTTTCAGGGGGAAAAAGGTGGGTCAGAGCATCCTTCTTGTACCTCCTGTTTCTAAGATATCTTGAGTTTAAAATATTCAATATGCCAAAGTGGCAAATTCTGGGGTGAGAGATTCTGTTCTCCTTTACCAGGCAAGTCTAGGAACATAAATGCAAATGGCTAATAAACATAGTTTAAAATACTTAACCTTACTAATAAATGGGGACGTGAAAATTAAGGTAAGATATCAATTTTCCTTATCAGGCAAAAATTCAACATATCACAGTGGAGAAAAGGATACTCTCATATACTATTTTTAGGAGTGTAAAATAGTACCCATCAAAAAAAAAAGTCAAAATACCCGTATCTTTTGCCTCAGTAAGTGCATTTCTTATTATCCCTTAAGCAGAAACATTCACATAAAATGGGCAAGGTTATCTGTTCAAGACTATTCTTAGTAGCATTTTTGAAATTATTAAGAATTAGAATAAATTTCTTATTTTTTTAATGTTTATTTATTTTTGAGAGAGAGAGAGAAAGAGTGTGAGCAAGTGAGGGGCAGAGAAAGAGAGAAAGATATAGAATCCGAAGCAGGCTCCAGGCTCTGAGAGCCTGACACAGGGCTCGAACCCACGAGCTGGGAGATCATGACCTGAGCTGAAGTAGGACACTCAACTGACAGAGCCACCCAGGTGCCCCAAGAATTAGAATAAATTTAAAGTTAATCAGTGGAGGACCGGTTTAGAAAGCTGTGGTACATTCTTTCACTAGAATAAAATTCAGACTGAAAATAATGAAGCAAGTGTATAAGCAGTTGAAAGGTACACGTGATATGTCACTGAATAAAAAAGCAAGTTTCAGAATAATATGTTAGTCATGATACAATTTGGTTAAAAATAGATATGTATATCTTCATTTGCATAAAGAAAGGTGTAATAGGATAAAAATTGAAAAACATGGTTACATCTAAGGAAAGAGGGCTGTAGGAAAAAGTAGATAAGGAAGAAACATTACATTTTGTAAGATTTGATAATTTTTCATTACTTCCAACTTTTTAAATGAAAATATGTTGTAAGTCAAAAGACAGAAACATTTTAAGAAGTGAGAGCAACACATTCCTCAAGCAGTGTTGCCTGGATAGACTTGAGAAAATCTCAAAGGGAAAGTCAAACTCAAGCAGAGCTGGAAACCACTCAGTCCAATTGTTTCTCGAACTGCTTCCAACCCTAAAAACTGAAAAGTGTAACATTTTGTTTGCTTGATTTGTTTTTCATTTGAATTATTAAAGTGCAATTTACGGGGCACCTGGGTGGCTCAGTTGGTTAAGTGTCCCACTTTGGCTCAGGTCGTGATCTCATGGTTCCTGAGTTCAAGCCCCGCATCGGGCTCTGTGCTGACAGTTCAGAGCCTAGAGCTTGCTTCAGACTCTCTCTCTGCCCCTCCCCTGCTCACCCTCTGTCTCTGTTTGTCTGTCTCGCTCTCTCAAAAATAAATAAAATTAAAAAATATATATATAAAATAAATAAGACTGCTAAAGGGCAGATTGTTCATCTGTATTAAAAAAATAATAAAACAAAACAAAAAAACACTTTTCATTATAGAAATTTCCAAACACACCCCAAAATAAAATGATATAATGAATCCTCATTACCCAGCTTCAACAATTACTAATATTTTGCCAATTTTATTTCATTTATTCCCCCCGATTCTTTTTTTTTTTTTTTTTTTTGGCTAGCATATGATGGCAAATCTCAGACATCATATTATCTTATACTAAATCATACATATATAAGGTGGATAATGGTAGATAGTATGACAGCTCTTTTTTATTTTTTAATTTAATTTTTTTAAGTAGGTTCCATACCCAGCATGGAGCCCAACATGGGGCCCAAACTCACCAACAACTCTGAGATCAAGACCTGAGCTGATATCAAGACATCGACACTTAACTGAGTGACTTACCCAGGTGCCCCTGACAGCTCTATTTTTAAATGTCAATATTTACAAAATACCAGAAAGTCTTGTATTTTCTTATTCTGAGATATTTCAACATATCTGAAATTGGATAAAAAAATAAATTTGACATTTATTTCTTTCCCCTTTTATTTATTTATTTTTTTTTAATTTTTTTTTCAACGTTTATTTATTTTTGGGACAGAGAGAGACAGAGCATGAACGGGGGAGGGGCAGAGAGAGAGGGAGACACAGAATCGGAAACAGGCTCCGGGCTCTGAGCCATCAGCCCAGAGCCTGACGCGGGGCTCGAACTCCCAGACCGCGAGGTCGTGACCTGGCTGAAGTCGGACGCTTAACTGACTGCGCCACCCAGGCGCCCCTCTTTCCCCTTTTAAATAAATTCACTCTAAAAAAAAAAAAAACCAATAACTTTTTTTTTTTATGTTTATTTATTTTTGAGAGAGAAGGAGAGCACAAGCGGGAGAGGGGCAAAGAGAGGGGGACACAGGATCTGAAGCAGGTTCGTCACTGACAGTAGAGAGCCTGATGCAGGGCTCAAACTCACAAATCTCAAGATCATGACCTGAGCTGAAGTCAGATGCTTAACCAACTGAGCCACTCAGGCACCCCTAAAACCCAGTAACTTTTAAAATATGTATTTTATTTTGGACATAGCATAGATTATAGCCAGAGAAAAATATAATATTTTGCCTTATGGCATCATTATAGGTCTGTTTTCCCTTCAATTCCAACATGCAAAAATTCTGTAGCTTTTTTATAATTGTGGTGTGAACTCATTAGACAGCAAAACCTGCCTAAAAAGATGTGAGGTTATTTATAGTCCTTATTCATTTCACTTAGTGTGAATATTTATTTTGTTGTGAACATATTAATGTGTTTGATTATAGGGTGATTCCTCAGACCCTGGTAAGATTATTATGTGCATGATGAAAGGCATATGTTTAAAAAAGAGTTGAAAACACATATGAACCCAAGTGTTTCATATAAGGGATGGGTATTTTATTTTATTTAGCTGCAGAAAATTTACATTCTGTATTTTTAATCCACTTATTACCTTACTGACTGCATCTTGTGGTCTCTCTGCACAACATATTCATATGGCTGAGGCCCATAGAAGCAGAGAGAACTATGTTTATAATTAAAAATACCGAGACCTTTAAATAGAACTCAGCTAACACATGACAAGTTTTTTCCTTTAGAATTAAACTTGTTTTTTTCCAGAATAGAATCAAATGCTAAAAGCTGGCATGTATTATTAGAGCCATTTATGTTACTTCCCAAACTCACCCTGATTTCATATCATTATGCTCCCCAAGGTCCACAGTCCCTGCCCCAAATAGAATAAATGGGATGGTTATAGATAAGTAAACAATGAAATATATTTTGTCTTTTAGGAAAAAAAAAAAAGGACCAGTTCTACAGGAATTTTCCAAAATAGAAACAGTATGTCTTCCTCACATTTTGACTTTTGACCTGTGGAAGTGTTTTATTTTTACAATCTGAAAAAAAGCCTCCATTGTCCAATGTAATCTCAGTCCACAAGAACCAACACTATAGTGAACATCAAAAATAGTCACAGCAGTGGGGCACCTGGGTAGCTCAGTTGGTTAAGCGTCGGGCTTTGGCTCAGGTCAAGATCTCACCGTTCGTGAGTTTGAGTCCCGCAGCATCGGGCTCTGTGCTGACAGCTCAGAGCCTGGATACAGTGTAGGATTCTGTGTCTCCCTCTCCCTCTCTCTATGCCCCTCCCCCACTCACACTCCGTGTCTCTGTTTCTCTCAAAAAATAAACATTAAATTTTTAAAAAAAATATATAGTCCCAGCAGTAAGCGTGTGAATCATAGAAGAATCATTTGAAACTTGTTTAAGAATTAGTATAACACTAAAAATAACAAAAATTAAAGAATAATTGTTTATGCCAAAATATCGGACTTAGGCTTTTTCTTCAATGTTCAAAGATCAACTCCTTAATAAGGCCTTATTATCCAAATAATCCAAATTATCCAATAATCCAAAGATCAGGCCTTGATAAGAATTACACACATTATAGAGTTTTGTTTATGAAACTACCTAAAAAATAGATAAGCTCTTCATCAGGATGTTAATCAAAAGTTTTCAATTCTAAGATCAATTTAAACTATAAGTCTATAAGGTTTTATCTTTTCCTTTGGCTGGCAGGGGGTCTGTTCATTATTTATGACAATTAATTTCCTCTCTCAGAATTGTTACAATAACTGAAAAGGCGTTTGATCAGAAAGAAAGAAAGATCATCTTCCTCTCTTTTTTGTCTAGTCTAATATTCTGGTGTAAACATGTATTCTTTAATTTTTGAACAATTTTTAAGTGAGTCTTCTGTGATTCACATGCTTACTGCTGTGGTTTTGCTTTTGATTGGGTGACTTACCCACAGTCAAGAGCAGAAGTTGTATCTATCCTGCTTCTACTTCTCCTTCCCAGTGTACCTCCCGCCCGCCCCCCCGCCCCATTCCTCATCACTGAATCATCTTTCCCCATCATTGGGCTCCAACCTGTGGCACAGCAGAACACAGTAAGGGCAGGGTCCACGGCAGTCCGAGGCGCCAGGACAGATGCAGTAGCAGCCAGCCACCTATTTGAAAAGAACCAGGAGATGGAGAGTACAGCATAGGGATATAGTCAATAATATTGTAATAATGCTGTACAGTGACAGGTGGTAGGGACACGTAACGTGGTGAGCGTTTTGTAATGTATATACTTGTCAAGCCATGTTGTATACCTGACACTAATATTGTATGTCAGCTATACTTCAATTAAAACAGAAATTAAAAGTAAATAAAATAAGACCAGGAAAAGAAGAACATGAACAGCACTAAGCCAACCAGCAGAAGTGTAACCACGCTCTGCGTGACTGCTGCGGCACCGCGGGTCACCTCACTTGCGGTTCACCTTCAGTAGATGAAAGCAGTAAGGGGTATCCAGCCCAGGTCCCACCTCCCCAGTGTCATCTGGAAACAGACACTCTGAGGCCGGCTGTGTGGAGTCAGCACCAGGAGTTCCATCGGGAGTAAAAGGAACTACCGATACAATGTTATCTTTAAGGGGAGATCTCACAACTGCTAGAGCTTTGTGCTTAAAACAATGAAAAACAATACCTTATAGTGTTATTTACACATTCGCATGTGCTATATCATTTTTCACTCTCAAACAACTAAGGTGGGTAAATCAAGGAAAGGAAAACAGAGAAATTGAGAAATGCAATGATGTATTCAAGCATTCACGTCCAGATGGGCATAGATCTGATATTCTCAGAGAACAGTCGTTGACCGTGTGGGTTGGAGATGCAGGCTTGGAAGGCTGGAATCCTGACTTCAACATATCTGAGCTGTGTGGTCTCGTGTAAATGATTTAACTTCCCCATGTTGTCCGCGGGGATTTTCACAGGGCTGTGTTCTGGAATAGCTGTCAGGCTCTGTAGGTGTTCACTCTTATTCACCTCCCATGTAATAGCATTTTCTAATCTCTTGATATGTTTTTAAGTAAAAGGAAATGTCAACATTTTTGCTTCTGGTTGATATTGCTTATCTAAACTTTGAACCAATAGCCAGTGACATTCTAAACTAGGGGAATAACCTGGGAGAAACAGCTTCCTAGAAAGGCATAACATGTAGAGGGTTAAAAAGTAATGACTCACCAGTGATAACCTGTCAGAAGCCCAAACCCACCTTCTCTCAGAATGTAGATGAGCAGCCTGGTAACTTGGAGCTGTTCAGGCCTTGCTTCCCTCTAAGCAGTTATCGACCTGCCCTTCTTTAACTACCTTTTACACTCTTCCCCATTGCCTAGATGTAACTCAAGAATTAGGTCTTCCTCTGCTTCATTTATGTGTAATGACTAACAGGCAAACATTACTCATTATAATGTAATCAGAAATAAAATATATTTTATAGTGAAAAAATTTCCTTGGTATTTTTATGAGGTTTAAATGGATTGATATATAAAATGTTCTTAGAAGTGCCTGACAAATACTCTGTATTAGTTATGATGTTTCCCTCTTCCTTAATTCTCACCCATTGACCCTTAGGATCATGTCAGTCACACATTCTGCATTTGCTTTCACCAAATGAACACAATATCTAAAGGGCCACAGTCCAAAGATGTGGCTCCATTGGTCTCACTTCCACATTATCCCAAGCCTCATTAAATTCATCTGAGGGGGGTGCCTGAGTGGCTCAGTTGGTTAAGTGACTGACTCCTCATTTCCACTCAGGTCACAATCTCTGAGTTCATGGGTTCAAGCCCCACGTGCTCCGTTGGCAATGCGGAGCCTGCTTAGAATTCTCTTTCACTCCCTCTCTGTCTGCCCCTCCCCTGCTCTTTCATGCTCTCTCTCTCTCTCTCAATAAATACATAAATAAACAAACAAACGTTCTTAAAAAGTTCACCTGAGGAAGAAGTCTTGGAGAGAATCTTAGCTCTGCACTCTCTGGGCCTTGGGTGTGGGACATTTGAATTATTTGGAAGTGGCTATAGGTTCGTGGTATGAACCCAGAGTTTGTCCTAATGGTAGAGAGCTCGTCCAATTTCTGTGAGGAATGAAGGGGACAGCTGTGGGCTGTGGGAACGAGGGTTGTGAGCCTCTTCCTCACCCTCAGTTCCCAGCCCACCAAGCGCTCTGCGCCCCTATGACCAGCTACATCTCTAACTTTTCATTAAGATTGTAATGTTGCTGACCTAGCCTAGCTAGCCAGTAAGCTCTGTCTTATTTACATAGTTACGAGGTTGGTTTTTCCTAAAATATAAGGGACATATGATTCTGAAGTTATTTTCCTTTACAATTTTATCCAGCTGGTGTTTCTGAGTCTACATTTTCAGATCAAATTAGTTTTTCTTAAAATATCCTCTGTAGAAAGTACAACATTGCATCTTCAGCTTCTTTCATTCAAGATTGTTTGATTCCAGATAAAGACCTTGTTTTTCTGGTAAAGAATTACTTACCTTGAAAGAACTTCCCTCTTAAAGCAGTGACCAGTCTGATGCCTAATACAATCTGTGAGCATGTGGCATCCATTGGAATACAGCATGGTTTGCTTTCCACTCTTTCTCTGGAAGAACTCCCTGTCAGCCCATGGTCATATTTGGCAAGGAGGAAGAGAACTGTGATAGCTGGGGCCACAGTGACCTAGCTGTCTGCAGACAACTGGATTTGATACAAAAAGACATCAACAATCTGAGCCAACCCAAACTTACATTGCACTGGGGGATAAACACACACACGAATGGAATTTGCCTGGTTTAGATGATTAAGTAAGTCCCATGTTTTATGCCCAAATGTTCAACAAGAGGGAATACTGTTAAATATGTTAGATATAAAATATAGGGTATACTATTAGGAAACTATGAAAATATTATTTTCAAAAACTGTTTAATGAAAGCAGGATTTTAAAAGTATATATATATACATATATATATAATGAATTTATATGAGTATATGTATGTATATTACAGAATGGAATGTGCAAATATATAAAAAGTGGTTACATTTAGTGGTATGATTCTTATAATTCTCATTCTTCTCTTTATAGAAATGTATACACTTTTCTTAACTTTATGTAATAATCAGGTATTATTTCTAAAGTAGAAATTCAAATATATATTCTTAAAGGAAGGAGGTTTTTAATTTTAACATGTTTGAAAAGTATTTAGATATAAGTGCTTTTAAAGCATCCAGATATTTGATAAACCCCAAAACGCCTATTCCTAATAACATTAATTTTTTAAAAATTACTAAATTGCATGTATCTGAAATATCCCATTTTCCCTTTAATATCTGTCCAGTCTTTGGGTATAATAAAAATTTATACTTTATAAATTTATTCATTTTATAAATATATCATTCATTTAGCTTAAACATTTATTTGTTGCTTGATTACTGATTTACTCAGATATAGCTATCAGCCTAAGTAAGTACCTTAAGTAAAATACCAGTGACCTTGGAAATCTTCGCTCCCAAGAATCTCAAAACGTGAGCTCTGTGTTTACAACTTAAAGCCATGCCTTATCTTTAACAAGGATCAACTTTAGCCCGGCATTCCTAAAAGTGACTAATGTTGAATCCTACTTGCTTTTCACTAATAATGTTTTGAAGGAGGTGGTAGAAATTAAATGAACAGCTTTCACAATTAGAGTACTTAAAATATCTCACTACCTCTTATTTTATACTGTGTCCCTGCTTCCCCGGGTACTGACTGTGGCACTTTGCCAAAGGACCAGAAAAAGCATAGAGTGATTGACAATAACGAAGATACAGAGGCTTAGAATTGGAAAGAACATTAGAGACCAGATGGTTGAAGTTCTGTCCAACAGATTCCTTTGCACAACATGCTGAAGGCTGGTTGTCCAGCCTCTGCCTGAATAACACCTCAGGAAGCAGGAGGCTTCGTTCTTCCTGAGGCAGCACATTGAATGCTGACCAGCGCTAATTTCTGCACCTATGTTTATTTTTATCACTACTGCTTCTGCTACTGCTCTTGCTACTGCTAATTCCATTGCATTTGCACAGACCTTTCACATGTATTATCTCATATCACCTTTACAAAACTCCTTTGAAGTAGAGATATGAAAAATTATTATCCCCATGTTATACATTAGGAGAAAGAATTTTGAGAGTTTAGGTGACTTGTTTAGATCACATCGTTAGCAAATGCCAGCCCACAGCTGAATTAAAAAACCCATCTTTTCCTTCTACATGAATCATTTTGCTCTTTGTTGGAAAGTCTTCCTGTTCTGAGCCAAAATTTTCTTCCTTGTAATTCTCCCCTACATTAATACAAATCACCCTCCCCACCACTAAGAACTCCATTAATGTTTCAAATCCAACTCCTTCAACTTTGATATAGACTATTAGAAGGAAATTAATGAACCAAATTCCCCCAGAGGTTAAGAGACAGGCAACAGTACGATGTGTCTGTTTGGATTGGTATCTAGTTCTGCTACTAGAGAGAGAAATTCAAAATAACTGGCTTAACTTCTCTTCCATGAAATGTGGAGCAAAGTCATCAAGGGTTGATAGTATGACTTCACAAACTATTGCACATCTTTATTGCCCCAGGGAAAACTAAGAGGAATGAATTGAGTAGAACCTTATATAGAGAAACTCTATATAAAGAACCTGTACTCAGAATCTAAATAAGCAGATAAAAAGATGCTCAACAGTATTAATCATTCATGAAAAGCCGATTACAACCAAAATGAGATGCTACTTTCCATACTACCAGAATATCTAAAATTAAAATGAATGACAACACCAAGTGTTGTTGAGGGTATGAAGCAACTGAAACTGTCATGCATTGCTGATGAGGTTGGAAAGTAATACAGCCGCTTTGGAAAACAGTTCTGCATTTTTTTCTAAAGGTAAGGATATGCTACCATTTGACTCAGCTATCCCACTCCTGGGTATTCATTCCCCAGAATGAAACGAAAACACATCTACAAGGATGTTTACAGCAGTTTTATTTTTAAATTCTTGTCCATGATAACCCCAAGTGGGAAATAACTCCGATATCCATCAACTGATAAATAGTTGTGTAGTTTATATAATGGAATACCATACATGGAATACCACTCAGTAATTTTTTTTTGAAAAAAGGACATTCCAGGGAAAGAATAAAGCTGACACAAAGGCTCAAGACAAGAACTATCTTGGAGTATTGCCATAACTGCTAGGATTTGGATGTCACTGGAAAGTTAAGTGGAAGGGGTTAACCAGCAGTTAAAATAGACCTCATACCCTGCATTCTCTGCAAAGGCTTAAGGTTGATATTTTTGGTGAAGGGATAATTTCTGCAATTTGTTTTGGTCAGGATATGGAAAACAGGCAGATATTGAGATCAAATAAATAGAAAAGAAAATGTTTATCCGACAGAACGTGAACTGACTTATTGTCAAGGAATCCTAACCTGTGTAGGTAGGCTAGGGAGTCAAAGACAGGGAAGAGAGCAGTGGCACCCAGTGGAATTTTCTGGAGTGTGTGATTTAAATATGGAGGATAGGTGAGATCCACACGTATATTTCTATGTCATTTCTGTGCGGTTGCATTAAATGTATAGTTTCTCTTTCAATGTCCAGGTTAACATGGTTAACTCATTATGAAAATCGGAGAAGTGGGGACTATATCAACACTATCAGAAATACGGTATTTTTTCAAGTAACCAGAAGTAGCCAAAAGTAACTTTTTCAAGTAACCTCTATCTATAGAGGAAAAAAAGAACATAATATTTTCTTCTGTCAAGAGAGTAAATAACGCTTTAACTCTATTTTATTTCAGGTTTTGGCTCTAAAATATATCTTTAGAAGATGAAGCCAAGAAGTGTAACACATCGGTGAATTACATAGGGTTTGGGGCATTCCTCAACATAAGAAAGTAAAAAACTTTGTTGAACAAAACCCACCAGGATGGGTTGATGGTAGGAGAGCCCCAGATAGAAATACAAAGCGGGAAGAAAACCTGGGTTATGGTCACTAGGGAAAAGTTGGAACGGAACTAGTGGAGGAGGTAGAAAAGGCAGTTGCCAGAGTTGCAACAAAGCCAAGTTGTCGTAATGGAGGCTTGTTGCCAACTGCTTTCTTTGCACCAGGTGTCTCCTTGCCTGAGTGCTCTGCCTGGGCCTGTAAGTCTTCAGAGGGTAACCAATGATCATGTTGGAAGGAAGGGATGGATGTCTGTTCATGTCTGAAGGCGTGAATAACAAAGAAGGGACTGAAGAAGAATGTAATGAATCCGCTCCAGTAGCCTCTTCTCTGGGAGCTCGTGGCCCACTTGGCCTCATTTGATTTGTAGCTGTGCCATGAATATCGAAACTCAGTACATGTGTGGACTCTGCCTGATGGGTTCAGCTCATCTACCTTGTGACTCAGTTCTGGTAACTAGATTTTTGTTGTAGGCCAAAAACCTACTGCCCATTTTGACTTAATTCAGATTGAAAAACAGGCCTGCTTTGTTCACACGTGTCAGTGTTGTTTTCTGTTAGTTTTCTCGGTCTTCTGTCTATTCAGAACTTTCTTGGCTTTTGCTAGTCCCACTCTCATAGAATGGTGTCCTGACTCTAAGCAATGAGCAATTAGGTGTGAATTCTACTGCCAAAGAAGTTTTTCTGGCTGTAATTACATGTCAAATAGCAATAAAGTATTATTAAGCATTGGGCACATCAGTAGTAAATTCAAGTTTAAAGTACTAGTTTGATCCTCTGAAAGAAAGAAAAGAACTATTTTACGTTACCCTAGGAATGGTGAACATCCAGAAACCATATATTACTAGACAAAATTCAGTCAACTATTTCAAGGGGAAAGTTATTTACTACCTTTGTACCTAGGATACAAGTAAATGTGAGTATAATAATAGGGAAATCGTTAATAAACTCAATTGGAACTCACAAGGAGCAGGAAGACTTGCATATATTAAAGATATTCATAAATATAGGTCAGCGGATTCAGAACGGTTGATATTGGAAGGACCTCTTCCTCCTAACACAAACACATGGATCACCCCAAACAATGGAAATTGTGTATGTACTATCAAGCTAGAAATTGACACGAAATTCTCCAGATTGTAGAAATAAAGAAATGGAAAACATGGGGCAGTGATTAGAGAGTAGGAGCAGAAGCCAAAATAGCTTACACTTTAGAGTGACAATGTACTGGTTTGATAAGGATAGGCTTGCTTTGCACCTGCTGCTTCAGAGTAGTTAGAACAATGTCCCCTTCCAATTTCCTAAGTGCCCTGATCTGGATGCTAAGTTATAAGGTCCTCCCAGCTAATGGACATGTTGAAACCAGATATGATGCTTGAGAGCAGGGTGCTGGGATTCTGAGAAACATGAATGAAGTATGTCCTAGCCAAAAGACCTACCTATAAACTTCCTGCCTATGAGCAGGAGTCATAAGGAGCTGACCTTTTCATGAAATGGAAAAACTTCAGCCACTGATCCTGCTTAGGAAATTGCAAGGAAATGGGGCGCCTGGGCAGCTTGGTCATTTAAGCGTCTGACTTCGGCTCAGGTCATGATCTCGCACTTTGTGAGTTTGAGCCCTGCATCGGCTTCTGGGCTGACACGTCAGAGCCTGGAGCCTGCTTTAGATTCTGTGTCTCCCTCTCTGCTCCTCCCCCACTCGCACTCTATCTCCCTCTCTCAAAAATAAATAAACATTAAAAACATTTTTTTAAAAAAAGAAACTGCAAGGAAGCTGGGTGGAAAAGAAGTCACCCACAGGAACCTACTATCTCAGCCTGTGGGCAGCTCGAGTCAAACTTCATTCTCTCTGCTTGGCTCAAATGATCCTCAGCTGAGATATTTTCATTAAAACTGGTCTAGATTTGGCCCAGTCTAAGCAGAAGCAAATGTGCAACTAGGCTGTGGTATCTACATCCTGAGACCCCAGCATAAGCTCCCAAGTTGGCTCTTGCTGGAGATGAATTTATAGCTGGAGATCATATTCTTCTTGAGGAAATCAATCACTGGAGAAGGTGCTAACAGACACAACAAATAGAAGAATTTGCACACCAAGGACTAGAAAAAAGGTCACAATCTAGTCTGAAAGATACTTTGACGTGTTTATAAAGAAGGAAAGAATATAAATCACAATGAAAGAACAAGGCAGTACGTTAAATAAGAGCAGACAGATTTGTAAATAAGCCAAACAGAATCTTTCTGCAAATAAAATATATATTCATAAGAAAAACAGTACTGAGTAGATAGATTTCAAATTTCTTTATTTAATTAACTTCTGTAATGCTCCGGTATCTTTTGTTAACTATGGAGATCAAACCTTGCAAATGCAGTATTTTTAAACAGGAAAGAAAATTGATCCTCCCACCCTCCCTGGAACTGCATGTGGAAGCTAGATTTCTTTTACATGCTTCTACAGAAATTGATTCCAAATTCTGATTCTGGGCTCCGGGTGCCGCATTAAATTTCCAGCATACTTTGCTTGAGTTTTTATTGACTTCTATTATTGTTCCTAAAAATAAAACACAAATAGGCACAGTCCTTGGCCACCTTCCAAAAGTACAACCCTATCAAACATTCTAGTTGTAGAAATGGAACAGGCAATTAGACAGTCGATAAAAGATTAATTTAACTATATTACGACTGGTACATATTCTTTTTTTTTTTTTTTAATTTTTTTAACGTTTATTTATTTTTGAGACAGAGAGAGACAGAGCATGAATGGGGGAGGAGCAGAGAGAGAGGGAGAGACACAGAATCGGAAGCAGGCTCCAGGCTCTGAGCCATCAGCCCAGAGCCTGACGCGGGGCTCGAACTCACGGACTCACGGACCGAGAGATCGTGACCTGAGCTGAAGTCGGGCGCTTAACCGACTGAGCCACCCAGGCGCCCCTACGACTGGTACATATTCTAAAACAACTTAAGAAATAACTATTTGTTCACATTTATGGGTAAAGCGATTATTTCTGGGATTTATAACAACCTGTTTTAAGATTGAGAGCAAGGACAAATACATAGTTATTTTAGTAATGCTATCTATCTGATGATATCCCTGTTACATAAATACAGGGTATTTGTCTTATTTTAAAATAATTTTTAAATCGTAAGTGCTTTAAAATGCCAGGCTTGCGATTCCTCCTCTTTTATCACTGAAACATATCAAGAAGAGATTATATAATGTTGGCTATTCAACTTTTCTTTCTTTTTTTTTTTTTATTAATTTTTTTTTTCTTTTTTTCTTTTCCTTTTTTTTTTTTTCAACGTTTATTTATTTTTGGGACAGAGAGAGACAGAGCATGAACAGGGGAGGGGCAGAGAGAGAGAGGGAGACACAGAATCGGAAACAGGCTCCAGGCTCTGAGCCATCAGCCCAGAGCCTGATGCGGGGCTCGAACTCACGGACCGCGAGATCGTGACCTGGCTGAAGTCGGACGCTTAACCGACTGCGCCACCCAGGTGCCCCTCAACTTTTCTTTCCAAGTAATCTGATCTTGATGTATTTCACTTTACAGCTCCTTCTTTCAAATCTATAGGGCATAAATGCAAAATAGCGGTGGATGTTCAAAAGGAGTAAGAATCTTCAACCAAGTCATTGTTAATTGTTAAGTAACTCGAAAGAGTCTAAGATCCACACATGCAAAAGAACTGCTATATCATATAACTACACATACAAGAGTCATACATACATAAGACTCTTTTATTAACCGAGAAGGCCAAATAGTCTCAGAAAATGAGAGAATAAAGTTAGGAGCAAAATAACAAAAATCCATTTTAAAGTAAAAAAGCAATGTCAGTGCCCTTATGAAATTATCCTATTGGGGGCATAAATTGAAATGCTAAAGCCTCTGGAGAGAAATGTCAGAAATGGGTCCCTTTCCAAAAACAACTTTGCCAAGCTCTTAGAATTTCCTCTAACTTAATGAGCAAACAATCATTGAAGAGGATGAGTAGGTAGAGAGGATATCTATAATTATATTTGTTCTAATCCTTTTTTATGGATAAAACTGATTAAGGGGAGGTAAATATACTTTGCAAGATGTTGATTGGATGAGTTTATATCAACAAAATATCAATATTTAAATCAAGTAAATAACTGATCTATTAAAAAAACTAAAACAATCTATTTTCCTGCAGTCAATATTCTTCATAACCTTACTAATAAGTCTCAGCTACTGTCATCATCCAGATCGAATCTCCTTCTGGCACTAAAATGACTCTTAGTGGAAACAAAGTCTAAAACTACTATATCGATGTAAATTAATGAATTGAGTTAATTAAATTGCCCAGATTTAATATTATTCTGAGATATTAAAAAGCCTCATTCAATGAAGGAAATTAAGTTTTTACTGTATTCTTATAAATCTGAGAGACTGAATATGCAAACAGACGATGATCAAACCATATATAAAAATAGAACTTTGGGGGTGCCTGGGTGGCTCAGTCAAGTAAGCTTCTGACTTTGCTCAGGTCATGATCTCACAGTTTGTGAGTTTGAGTCTGGAGCCTGCTTCAGATTCTGTGTCTCCCTCTCTCTCTGCCCCTCTCCCGCTTGTTCTCTCTCGCTCTCACTCTCTCTCTCCCTCTCCCAAAAATAAACATTTCAAAAAAATAGAACTTTGACCCACAACCTGCAGCAACTTGCTCCGGGAATCCAGCCCCCTATCGATAATTAATAGCCCAGGAAGCCAGCCTGTTTTGTCATACTTACAGGGAGCTAGATTGCTATCTTTCGTGACAATCCAGGAAGTTATGGAAAGTTACAAAATAACTTCTGTAATAATTGGCTCCAAATGTCCGGGACTTGCTAAATAACTGCGAGCTCCCCTATTTTTTGTTCCTGCTTCTGACTTAGTAGCAAGCATAGAAAGCCAAATATGTACCCCTAACCAGTCACATGGATGTCTGGCTTCTAGGTAGCCTGCCTAGAAGTTCCCCTCGCCATCGGTCTCCAACCAGAGGGGCCTACCTGAAAACTCCCCTCTTTTCCACTGAAAGCCTTCCCACTCATCTGCCTGCCTTTGAGTTTCTTCCAAAATACAAATGACGGTGGCCAACTCTGCTCTACAGAAAGCTCAGAATAAATAGCCTTCGCTTTTCTCATCTGATTAGTCTTCATTTATTTCCACAAACCCATGCAACAGAAAGTATTGCTAAGATTACTATTTCATAAAAAGTTAATAACTAACAATTATTGAGGCCTTCTCAAGAACCATGCACCATATTAAATGTTTTGCATGGGTTATCTATTTTCACAGTAAATATAATGACTTCTGAAATTGGCACCATTACTATATTCATTTTACAGAAGAAGGGACCTGAGGCTGAAAGGTGTTTAATAACTTGTTTGATAAATAGCTAATGAGTAGCTAAGCAAGGATTAAAATAAGGACAATCCAATTCCACGGAAGATAACTGTTAACCACTCTACGGTTATATATAAATTTTATATAAATTCATCTTGTAATATGGCAATAGGTGCATATTTTAACTGCTTTTATAATGGAAGACAACACAAACTTTACATTGTGTTTCAGTCTCACAAGTGGTAATAAAATATTTTATGATGGAAGAGGAAGAAAACTTGGAATTTCATTTATACCAATCTCCTTTTATAGATTATATAAGTGAGGCTAAGAGAGGTGAAGGTAACTTGCCCAATAGAATATCCCTAGTTAATGGCCAAGACTAAAGCCCAGGTTTTCTGACTCCCAGCCCAGATATCCAGCATGCTCCACTGGGAGACAGAACATTTGTGGATAGATTTACAACTCCACAAAGACTTTATATAACAGCGTAAGGCTAGCACGTTCCAAACACATCTTATTATAACATGGCTGAACACATATCTTTTATAGAGATAATGAGCTAAATGATATTTAAGAGCCCACTGAAGCCCAGCAAATATTTATTGAGTGCTAACTATGTGATAGGTACTATTCTAGACACTCAAGTTTCATTCGTGAAAATGGAAAAGACCCTATCTTATTGGTTCACATTTGAAGGGGAGGGAACAAACATTACACAGTCGATCCATTTAGCAGGAGTATTATATATTAGAAGGTAATAAGTGCTATGATAAAAAGAAAAGTAGAGTAAGGTAAGATTGAGAGTACCGACTTGGGACAAGGAGAGCAGGTTATAATTTTAAACCAGGTGTTCAGAGTCAGCCTTATTGAGAAGGCGATATTTGACTAGACTTCGAGGAGGTGAGGGAGTTACACGTGTGATATGGTAGGAAGAGTGTTCTAGAAAGAGGGAAGGAACAGTCCGTGCAAAACCCTAAGGAGAGATTGCTTTGGTATGTTTGGAAAGAACAGCATGGCAGGGGGGGGGGCAGCGAGGGGGGGGTCGGGGAGACACTGAGAATAAAAGGTCAGATTAGAACTGTAAGCTGCTATGTGTGTGTAGGGGGCTTTTGACCAATCAGTTAACTTTCTTAATGAAATATAAGCTATTCATTTTCTATTTACACTATAACTATGTATTATGGGATCAAAGGAGTGTAGTTCTCCCTCAGACTCACTATAGTATGAATATCAGGATGAAAAGTGGTTTGAAGCTCTAATTTGTTCGACCAGTTATGCAAACACTGTTGTGAATTGCATGTTAATGACTTGAATCAGGTGCCTGGAGTCCCTTCGCCAAGGACTTTTCATTTCATCAGTAGTACTTCATACTACCTGGGCATTGTTTTTTAAAAGCTTCCAGGTGATTCTTTTTATTTTTTATTTTTCCGCTTCCAGGTGATTCTAATATGCAGCCATGCTTGAGAAGTGCTACTCTGGTATATGTGAAAAAGACAAGGCTTTACTTACTCTTGCTCCCAGGTAGTCTGCCCAATACCTCATCGTGTTTGTTTCGTGCTCATGTCAGTTTGGGACTCCAAAACCACAGATCGCCTCCACAGAAATCGTGGGACCTCTCCCAGTCCCCAAACTGGTAGAGAAAGGTAAGACAGGCTTATTTGTCCTCTGCTGTCCCATCCCCAGGTTCCCCACAGCACCAACAAATAAGACTGGATGTGGGGGTCAGATGACTGAAAAGTTTATGGTAGAACATGACAAGGTAAGAGGAAGGGTTTTAAAGAGAGGGGAGGAACAACATGGTTGGAATCAATTGCCTAATAATTTTTTTAAGAACAAGGCTAATGTTCTATTTTAAACTTTGGCATTGTTGTGATAGAAAATATACGGTGTCTCCAAATCTTCTGTTTCATTTGTGTGCCTGGCACATTTTTGGTACACAATACATATTTGTTACATGAATGAATGGATCAGCTCAGGTGGGTTGAACACAAAGCAATGAGCCCCAAACCCATCCTTGCCCAATTCCCCCAATCTTGTTCCCCAGAGGCAATCACATTTACCTCATTGGTACCCTCTTCTCTCTAAATATTATTACCTATAATAATTATTTATTAAAATAATATTTATTAATAATAATATTATTATTAATTAGCAGCTTATGCTGCTCATTCTGAATTTACCAGTTTAGATCTTGCATGCTCACTTCCTGCCCAGAGAGGTAAGAATTTAGTAAATTAACCACCTCAGATTTTCCCTACCTGCAACTCCTAATGAATTATATGGCTATCATTAGCTTTCCCATTAATTACATTTATGATGTTAAATAATTATTGTATTTTATTTTCAAGTTTATTTATTTATTTTGAGACAGAGAGAAAGAGCGAGTCAGGGAGGGGGAGAGAGGGAGAGAAAAGAATCCCAGGCAGGCTCTGTGCTGTCAGCACAGAGCCCGTGAACCATGGGATCATGACCTGAGTTGAAGTCTGACGCTTAACTGACTGAGCCGCCCAGGTGCCCCAATAATAATTTAAAAAAGATATTTCTTGTTTCAATTATAAGCAGTATCTCTTTACTTTGTCAAATAAGAATATTGTATTCCATACTTTTCTTTTCACCTCTCTTGGTCTCTTTACATTGTCATGATTAACATTTAAAATACATTTTATAACCATTGTTATGAGATTCTTGCTTCGTCTACAGGTGAAGTGTAAATCTGAATATCCGTAAACAATGTTTACATCTACATTAGCATTGTCCACTTATCCACTGCCCTCGTGAGTTGCATTCCATGACTAGACTGTACTTGTTTTTTGTATACTTTTGGTCATACACCCGCTTGACTTCTAATTGCCTTTTTACTTTTATCTCAAATTGTCTGCTTTCATGGCATCATTAGAACAGGTTCTTCCAACATTTCCAGGATACTGTCACATCTAAGGACTCTTTTCTTTCTGTAGGCAGTTCTCTTGCAGCCCTGAGGTCTTCCTTCAATTTGGATGGGGGGCTCTCAGGCCTGCTGCACAGTTGTCATTGTGGGACTTGCCTTCATTGCTTTTGTGAATTAGTTCTATTGTTCATACATCCAACCTGCTCCAATTTCTTGGATAATTCCCTTGTTTTGCCAGCCCACATTCTCAAGAAGCATCCTAAAAAAAAAAGAGTATTTGGGAGAGAAAGCTTTCTTGGTTTATGTTTACCCTTCTTTTTCATTCTGCCCCCATATTGTATTGATAGTTTGGCTTGGTTTGGAATTCCAAGTTCAAAATCATTTTCCTATGGAACTTTCAGGCTTGTTCATCCCAACATCCAGTTCTGTTGATGGAAAGCTAGCCTATTGCTAGCCTGATTCTCATTCCTTTATGGAGGATCTGTATTTGCGCTCTGGAAGCTTTTAAGATCTTTTTATTCTTGCTATCCTTAAATTTTAAGATATGCCTCCATACAGACTTTTTCCTTTTCAGGACTTAATAGGTCTTACACATTGCAGATTCATGTCTCCCTTTTGTTCTGAACATTTTTTTCTTTTAAGTTTCATCTAACCATCCTCTCTGCTCTCACTCTCTGGATCTCCTGATGTTGAAACCTTGATTAATTCTGTATGACTTACCTTTTAGGACACGCTTTCTGTCTCGGCTACCGCTCTCTATTCTCTACTTTTCTCCTTTTCTTTAATCTTGGAGAAATGCAAATAGAGTCTATTCAGTTGATCTTACAGGCAATGACCAACAAATGAGTTGTAACTCATGTTAACGCCTTCCATTTAAAGGCTTATCCAACATCAGCCCTGCTGGTTTACTGGATGAGTGTTACTTATGATGCTGTGTTTATCCCTACTACAAACCAATATCTGTCCTCAGTGCTGTGGTACATAACCGCGAACAGAAAAACTAAGTTCCTTTGTGGTAGAGGGAGACAGACAACTGGTAAAGTGTTGCAATGTCAGGTATAGTTCTGGAATCAGCAGCTGTAGGCAAAGCAGTCAATTTGGCAGACAGCATCTTGGTCACAGACAGGAGGCAGCTCCCTTGATGGCTTACCTTTCATTGTGACTTCAGGTATTTTTCTCAGAGTTGTACCTATGTTTCTTTAGTCTACTTATGATTCTGTAACATGTTAATATCCTGTAAGAAATTTTTTTTTCTTAGAGTGAATTCTAGGAGTTCTGTTCCCTGCAACAGAACCTGACTGCTACAATATTTACAAAAATAAATTGCATTTTTAGCAAGCTGCCTTTTTGGTATTTTTCCCTCTGTCCTAAGTTCAAACAGCAGGAACAAACTTCAACTTAAGAATCCAGCACCAGCTTCTGTCTCCAGTTTTCTGTGTAGTCAGGAAAACCCTCTTACGATTTGCCATCAAAATAGAGAAGTGAATTAATAAGAATTGCAAACTAACAGCTAAACAGAGGTGTTCACTGTACCAAAAAGTACTGAAGGCTTGAGGATAAGAAATCTGAAAAGTGTCTGAGCTTCCCAGAGCTTCAATAAAGGAAGAAGTGTTTTTTTCTAGAATGTTTTCTAAAATGCATTAAAACTGAGTATCGGGGCACCAGGGTGGCTCAGTCAGTTGAGTGTCCGATTGTGGCTCAGGTCATGATGTCACAGTCCCTGAGTTCGAGCCCTGCATCGGGCTCTCTGTTTGTCAGCGTAGAGCCCACTTTGGATCCTCTGTCTCCCTCTCTCTCTGCCCCTCCCCTGCTCACGCTTTCTCTCTTAAAAATAAATAAAACGTTAAAAAAAAAAACACCTGAGTATTACACTGCCAAACTACTGCATGAGATGGTCCATTGACAGATATACCTAATTTATGAAATGCAATGGTTTATTTTGAATAGTTTACATTAAATTTTTTTTTTGTTTGCT
Source organism: Herpailurus yagouaroundi (assembly GCF_014898765.1). NCBI lineage: Eukaryota > Metazoa > Chordata > Mammalia > Carnivora > Felidae > Herpailurus > Herpailurus yagouaroundi. The sequence continues at coordinate 2,606,580 of NW_024412417.1, forward strand.
TCTAGAAAATGCAAAAGCATACTGTCTTAGTGAGCCTGGGCTGCCTTAACAAAATGCCAGAGACTGAGTGACTTAAACAACAGACATTTATTTTCTCACAGTTCTGGAAACTGGGGAGTCTGGAATCAAGGTGCCTGCCTGTGCGGCTCCTAATGAGAACTCTTCCCGGCTTACCACCCTCTGCTGTCAGAAAAAGGGAGCTCCTCTTTTTATAAGGTACCAGCCTTTCTGGATTAGAGTCCCACACTTATGACCTCATATAGCCTTAATTAGCTCTTCACAGGCCCTAATATCACAAAGAGTCACACTGGGGGGTTAGGGCTTCAACATACGAGTTTGGCAAGGGGCACAATTCAATCCATACTTTCTGGATTTCTGCTTTAGAAAATGTAAAAATAATTTACACTATTATTATCGGTAACAAGGAAAACTAACATTTATTCAGCGACTAACATGAGCCAGGCACTGTGGTGAGTGCTTTATAAGTATTTTCTTATTTCATCCTTATAACCAATGAAGTTAAGTTCATAACAGATTAAGAATCAAAGCCCAGAGATGCTAAGTAACTTGTCTACGATCAACAACAGAAGACTCCAACAGACAGTCCTTTTAGCCACTATTTTATAATTAAATGTATGAAATACTGGTACACCATATACCAGTTAAGAAGAGTCGCTCAGGAAGGATTCTACAACCACATAACACTAGGAACCCACTGGGTACCATGGAGTGACAAGGTTACTGGTGTGGTATGGACCCCACCCTCAACCTGCTAGTGTGGACACTGAAAGGTTGGCTGAGGTGCTGCTCTGCAGGTGAGGGAGCGTTGGATTACATACTAATTTACATTCTCCCCAGCGGTATCTGAGTCTGTTGCCCCACAACGTCACCTGCAATTTATATCTTTTTTAATACAAAACCTGGGCTTTCCATTTAAATAAGACCTCACCTACAGTTCAGAATAAAAATACAAACACTGACATGCCCCATTTCCTGTAAGAAAAATCCTCTATGTAGTCATTGTGATAGGATTTCATCACAAGCCATTATCAAATGTAAACCACGATAGCAAGTTCACAAGGTTTAAATACAAACCAGAGTCAGCCTAAAATCTGAGATGCCCGCTCGGCTCTTTGATCTGAAATACTACAAGAAAACTCCTAAAAACAAAGCCATAAGGGAAAAATTACGGAAAATAATTACAAACATTCTTGTAGTTTTAAATATCTCAGTTCTCTGGGTTGGCATAAATTTTAGGCATCTAGGCCCGTTAAAAGAATAATGTTATGAATATTAACAGAAAAGTAACTTCATGCTTCACTCTTCGAAACATTAAAACGAACT
>NW_024412417.1:2608323-2651299 GCF_014898765.1 Herpailurus yagouaroundi
GGCGCAGGCGGCGGCGGCGGCGGCGGCCGCGGTGGTCGCGCTCAGACGCCCCGTGCGCCGCGCTCCATGCCGGTGTGGTGCTGCCGCTGCTCCCTGGCCGGTCATTTCAGGTGACTTCTCTGCCGGGGAGGGGAGGGGACGGGAGCGGGCGGAGCGCTTCCCGGCCTGGATGCTGAGGCCGGGCGGGGTCGGGACGGGTCCGGGATGCGGGGCGAGCGCCTGGTCTGCAGCGGCCTCCCGCCTCGGCCGCAGCTGCCTCCTGGTTCCTGCCTGGTCGGGGTTCCCGCCTCGGCCGCCTGTGCTTGGGGGCTCCTCGCTCCGGGGGACTGCCCTCTGTTGTCCCCTTTTCCTTTCCCTGGACTGTGCCAGTCATGGGACTTCGAAACCGGCTAGGCCCGGAGTGAGTCGGTTACGGCGACCTGAGACTTCTAAGTGGTGCAAAGTTTTAGGGAAGTATTGGCGAAGCTTCCTCCCTACCCCACCTTTAGTATGTATGTATACGTATGTACCTATACCTATATCTATGTGTTTATTTTAAACGCGATAAGTTACTGTGTTGAAGGGAGGTGGAGAACTCTTTTAATTGGAATGATGTAGTAGATGCTAACTTTGTTCTAAGATGTTTGTCATTGTGAGCCATATATTGTGGAAATTTGAAATAGGTGGCCATTCCGGACTCACATTATGGCCAAGTTTGTAGGGATGATCAGGTTAATGCATTTTAAAATAAAAGTGAGTATATTATGTGTTCTAGATCTAGCACACTTGGCCAATGCTTAAGTCAGTTGTGGAAAGACCAAAGACACTTGGAACTGGTTTTAACCCTGTGAAGAAATGTTAGACTTAGCAAAGAATAGTAAAGCACCTTACTTTGGCGTCTATGAATGTGCTAGGATAATGCTGTATAAACTTTTTCTAGTAAAATCTGAAACTCAGATCAAGGGTTTTTTTTTTTTTTTTTGTTTTGTTTTGTTTTTTTACGTTTATTTTGGGGGGAGGGGGAGAACGAGCAGGGGAGGGGCAGAAAGGGAGAGGGAGACACAGAATCTGAAGCAGGCTCCCGGCTCAGCCCTGTTGGCACAGGGTCTGATGTGGGGCTGGAACTCACAAGCTGTGACATCATGACCTGAGCCGAAGTTGGACATTTAACTGACTGAGCCACCCAGGCATCTCTCAGATCAAGAGTTTTAAAATTGGAGTTCATGGGTAGAACTCACATGGTCATGAACTTGTATGTAAAGAAAGGTACAACTGATACATTGGCTAAAAACTTCAATCAAAATTTCATGTCCTTCAACTATGAATATAAGCAACAAGCAGCATAGTATTTGTGACCTTGTCACCAATAGAATGCACATTTTCACTTCATAGTGGTAGATTTCTAGGAACACTGTATACTTATTTCCTCAAAATTACAGTGCTTACACATCACTAAACTTATTTTTTAATACAATAGAGAAGTGCAAATAAATGTCACAAACTTTTTGTAACTGTATTTTAATGTAATTGGTTTCCTTGTAAATTCTATGTATCTTTTATGTGTTTAATATATTATTTAAAGAAGAGGTTCAGAGGCTTCACCAAATTGCAAATGAGTGTAAGACACAGGGAAGGTTCAGGACTCCTTTAATAGAGAGCAACAGTCCAGGCTTGCCCAGCCTCTCAGTCAATGAGTTCTGTAGGGATTTCTAAGTTCTGGCTATTTAAAAAACATTGTTTTATTTAATAAACTACTGAATTTTGGGTTCTAGGCAAATTAGTTTGTTGACTGTTTGACAGACGTTGTTTTGAGAGTATCAGATCCACTTTGGAGAGTTTCGAAAACCCATTCCTCTAGTGAAAACTTGTTAAACTGAAGCCCCTGAGAAATTAAACATGCCTTTCAGAAAAGTGCTGTCCAAAAGTCTTTTGACCGCTTTTGGTACAGTTGAACTCTAAAGACACAGGTTGGGATTTGTATCCATTTAACTAACCCTAGGTTGTGGATACCATATGCTTACCTCTTTGTACAGAAATTTGGAGGATTTGTCTTTCCCAAAAACAAAGTACTTGATATGTTTTGATCTTGAGGGTTAAAGGAAAGCAAGACTTGCTAGCCAAAAGGTGAAAATTATGATTAATAAATAATATACCCATTGTAAAAAAAAAAAACTGTATTGTATCTCATTTAAAAAAATAAAACATCTAAGATGGCTTCTTTAGGAAGGTGTTTATAATTTACTCATGTTATTTTTTTTGAGCGATTTTATTAGGAATAATACGTTTTAAACAGGTTGTGATAACCTCTGTATTTTGGATCTTACACAATATCTGAAAGGAACAGGTATTTTGAGAACTGTCCGCTGACTTCTCAACCATCTAACTGTTCCATGCTTACTATTTTGGAAGATGAACAGTGTGGTGAACATCTGTAACTTTAGAGCCTTTTTTTCCCATATAGTAGTATAAATTTGGTAACAGTTTAGGATAATGTTTCCAAAGACTGTAAAAACTCCGGTAATATTGCTAGATGTGAGAAAAGTCTTTTTGCTACCCAAATTTTATGCCTGTGCCATCCTCTTAAATTTGTTTTGAGACTGGACTATAATATTTCAAAAATAAAAGATGGAAGGTCTCCAAGATCATATTTATCAAATAGTCTTTTTTAATTTGTATTGAGGAGTAAGAGCATGGGGGTGGGGGACAGAGAGAAAGCAGGGGAGGGGCAGAGAGAGGAGGAAAGAGAGAATTCCAAGCAGGCTTTGTACTGCCAGCACAGAGCCAGATGCAGGGCTTGAACTTAACAATCGTGAGATCATGACCTGATTCTTAACCAACTGAGCCACCCTGGGGCCCCTCAAATAATTTTTTAACTTGATACCTAATAGGACAACTATTTTTGCATGTGTGTAAAATGTTTTTACACTATATTCTATATTGTAATTTTGTATTTTCTAATTTAGTGTTCCAAATGAAAAGGAGATTTTTTTTATTAGAATAAATACTTGTTTTAAATACAACATTCATCAAATTGGATATCTCAAGTAGAAACTGAAAATGTTGATAGACCTGTGATACACTATGCATATATTATAAAACTAAATTGTAGCTGAATTTTTTAGCAAGAATACTTACCAGTAGGCCTTTGTTTTATCATTGCTTTATCTAAAGCCAGTGAACCATACTTTTGGTTTTTGTTTCTCTTGATTCAGTTTTTTCTCTCTGTTAATCTGTATTAATCAAATACCATGCAAGTTTATTGCAAATAGTTTATGCCAGTATTATAGATATACACACATTACATACATACAGTTTATACTAATGACCAGTAGGAAATCAGAACAAATTACTTACACTGCACAAAGGATTTAGATAAGCTAGAATGCTGGCTCTAGTTCATGTACTAGAGTATTGGAACAGACCAGTTAAATTGTTTGAGGTCCACACACAAAACCTATTAGACCTAATAAATGAATTCAGCAACATTGGAGAATACAAGATCAACATACAAAAATCAGTCATTTTTCTATACTCCCTAGTGATGAACAGTCTGACAATGAAATTAAGAAAAAATTCCATTTACACTAGCATCAAAAAGAATGAATAGGAATAAGTTGTAAGACTTGAATAGTGAAAACTACATAACATCATTGAGAAGAACTATAAAGGAATCCCATATTCATGGATTGAAAAGCTTAGTATTTTTAATTAAGATGGCAGTATTCCTCAAACTGGTCTATAAATTTAGTGCAACCCTATCAAAATCCTGGCTGCCTTTTTTTTTTTTTTCCAGAAAGATAAGCAGATACTAAAATTCATAGGGAATTACAAGAAACTCAGAGGAGCCAAGACAACTTGAAGAAAGTTGGAGAACTACTGCTTCCTAATTTCAGAACTTAATATAGAGAAACAGTAAGCAAGACAGTATGGTGTTTGCATAAAGATATAGATCAGTGGAATAGAATTAAGAGTTCAGAAATCCATACATTTGTGGTTGGTTGGTTGGTTTTCCATGAGATCACAAGATGAAGGGGAAATTCCAGTCTCCTCAACAGATGGTTTCAGGACAAATGGATATCCACAAGCAAAAGATGTCTTACCTGACACCTCATGTGTATAAAAATTTAATTCAGAATGGATGAAAGACCTAAACATAAGAACTAGAAATCTAAAACTTACAGAAAATGGTAGTCCGTCTTGGTGATGTTGAATTAGGCACACAGTGGTTCCTTGGACACCAAAAGCACAGCAACAAAAGAAGAAGTAAATTGGACTTGATCAGAAATTGAAACTTCTGTGATTCATAAGAAAACAAAGAAAGTGAAAGACAATCCACAGAATGGGAGAATATACTTGCAAATCATCTATTTGAAAAGAGACGTGCTCTACACGTGTAAAGGATTTTTAAAGTTGAACTATCGGGGTGCCTGGGTGCTCAGTCGGTTCAGCATCTGCCTTTGGCTCAGGTCTTGATCTTCTGGCCCATGAGTTCAAGCCCTGCATCGGACTCTGTGCTGACAGCGTGGAGCCTACTTGGGATTGTCTCTCTCCTTTCTCTGCCCCTACCCTGCTTGTGCTGTCTCTCAAAATAAATAAGCTTTAAAGCAATTAAAAAAAAGAAAAACCTCAATAATAAAAAGCCCAGTTTGAAAGTGGGCAAAAAATGGAAGATTTCTACAAAGAAGGTGATACAGATGGCCAATAAGTAAATTGAAAAGATGCTTAACATTATTAGTCACTAGGGAATGTGTTAGGGAAATGCAAGTCAAACTGCAACGAGATGTCTCTTCACACCAACGAGGATAGCTAAAAAAAAAAGTGTCGGTGAGCGTGTGGAAAAGCTGGAACCCTCTTACATTGCTGGTGTGGTTGTAAAATGATACAGCCACTTTAGGAAACAGTTTGGCAGTTCCTTAAAATGTTAAACAGAGTTTATGATCTAGCCATTGCATGTACTCCTAAGAGAAATGAAAACATTTGTCCACACAAAAATTTTTATGTGAATGTTCACAGCATTATTTGTATAGCCAAAAAGTGGAAACAACTCAAATGTTTATTGACTAGTGAATGGACAAAATATATATTCTATCCATACAGTGGAATGTTACTTAGATGTGAAAAGGGGTGGAGTACCAACACATCCTGCACCGTAGGTGAACCTTGAAAACATGCTAAGTGGAAGAAGCCAGACACAAAAGGCTACATAATGTATGAGAGGTTCCATTTGTATGAAATTTCCACAATCGGCAAATCCAACAAGACAGAAAGTAGATTAATGGTTGCCAGTAGTAGGGGGAGGGAAGAATGGGGACTGAGTTTTAATGGGTGCAGGAGTTTACTACTAACTAGTTTACTATTATTAACTCGGTTTATCACTTTTAGGGTGATCAAATTCTAGAATTAGTGGTGGTGATTGCAAAAATTTGTGATTATACTAATAACCCTGAATTGTACACTTTAAAGTTTATTTAGAGAGAGAGCAACAGAGGGGCAGAGGGAGAGGGAGAGAGAATTCCAAGGAGGCTCTTTGCTATCAGCACAGAGCCCAACATGGGGCTTGATCTCCTGAACTGGGAGATCGTGACCTGAGCAGAAATCAAGAGTTGGATGCTGACATGACTGGGCCACCAGGCGCCCTTGAATTGTACTCTTTAAAAGGAGGAAATGTTTAAGGTTTGAAGGACACCTCTCCTTAACAAAAAGAGTGATTATCATTTTTTTTTATTTCCCAGATTATATATATGGGAACAACGTTTGAGATAGGGAAATCTGGAAGAGACTGAAGGTGAGGTGTTCATCTTCAGACAAAGAATTGTGGCCTTTACAGCCTCCACAATGATATTAATCAGGCCCGGGTATCCAAAAGGACTTTGGTCAGAAGCATCCGAAGTGAGCTAGGGAACCTGCCCTTGGCACGCTTTTTGGAGAAATATCAGAAACAGGCATGAATATAATGCACTGATGTTGAGTTCTGTTAACAAGAAGTGGAAGCAGGCCAGACAGCTAGTATACCTGGATCTGATCGGAGAAGTAGTTGGAATGATCTGAAAGGGATAATTTGAGTATAAGACACTTCTTCCAGGAGCAGTCTTCACTTTGAGGAGGGGCTATCCCTAGTAACCATGTCCAGAGGGTATCTATTCTGGCCCAAAGAGCCATGTATCCGTAGGGGAGTCCAGATATTTGGGGTGGAGGTTATACCTTCAGGAAGGCTGTCGGTGTATTCTGGAGAAGCCCACTCTATCCTGGTGCAGACTGGGACCTTGGGAGGCTATAGGGAAGCAGGAATTTTGGTTTTTGCCTCATCCTCTCCATTTATCATTGTCCTCCAGGATCTGTGAGGCCTATGAAATAACTGACCCATCTCATGTTTATCATTTTGGAAATGGTAATAAGCATACTCACCCATAGTTGGTGCTCAGTTTAATATTTCCAGTTAGTGGCCTTTTACTGACTATATGAAGATGAAAAATAATTTGGGGATTCTATTCTGAAATAATCACTAGTATAATGCAAAACATTTACTGTGTTTGGAGGATATTCCATTTATTGCAAGAGTGTGTCAGAATGTTAAAATTAGTTTTGGGATGCCTGGGTGGCTCCATCAGTTGAGTGTCCGACTTCAGCTCAGGTCATCATCTCATGATTCAGAAGTTCAAGCCCCACGTCGGGCTCTGTGCTGACAGCTCAGAGCCTGGAGCCTGCTTCGGATTCTGTCTCCCTCTCTCTCTGCCCCTCCTCCCACTCATGCTCTGTCTCTCTCTCTCAAAAATAAATATTAAAAAAAATTTTTTTTAATTAGTTTCTAGGGAGGTAACTGGGGAAGAAGGTAGATTAGAAATGAGCATTAATACCTTTCCGTGTTTCAGGGTGCCTGGGTGGCTCAGTTGGCCGAATGTCCAACCTCGGCTCAGGTCATGTCTCACGGTTCCATGTTAAATTCTGACAGCTCAGAGCCAGGACCCTGCTTCAGATTGTCTCCCTCTCTCTGCCCCTCCTCTACTTGCACACATGTTCTCTCTTTCTCTCTCTCTCTCTCTCTCTCTCTCTCGCTTTCTTTCTCTGTCTCTCAGAAATAAACATTAAAAAAAAATGAGATCTTTCTATATTTTTAAAAAATTTTTTTAACGTTTTATTTATTTTTGAGACAGGGAGAGACAGAGCATGAACAGGGGAGGGTCAGAGAGAGGGAGACACAGAATCCTTAACAGGCTCCAGGCTCTGAGCTGTCAGCACAGAGCCCGACGTGGGGCTCGAACTCACAAACCGTGAGATCATGACCTGAGCCGAAGTCGGCCGCTTAACCGACTGAGTCACCCAGGCGCCCCTCTATATTTCAATATTTAAGAATTAATAAGATGTATAAACCTTTCTTTTACCAAAATGCATAGTTTATAATGTATAAAAACAGTAACTTTTCCTTAAAATACTTTATGTGACTTCCAAATATACCACCTCTAGTGCACCTGTCTTTTTATTAACTAGAAAAAAGTAAAAGAGAAGCTGGCCATTCCTAGGAAATCCCAGAGAATTCTAAAAATCCCCAATACAGTGCTGTCTCTTCTGTCTCTGAAGATGGCGTCTTATTTAGAACTTGTCTAGGACTTGGCCTGCTGGTAACGGAGACCTTAGCGGCCATTTAAGATTTCTGACTTTAGGGGCGCCTGGGTGGCGCAGTCGGTTAAGCGTCCGACTTCAGCCAGGTCACGATCTCGCGGTCCGTGAGTTCGAGCCCCGCGTCGGGCTCTGGGCTGATGGCTCAGAGCCTGGAGCCTGTTTCCGATTCTGTGTCTCCCTCTCTCTCTGCCCCTCCCCCGTTCATGCTCTGTCTCTCTCTGTCCCAAAAATAAAATAAACGTTGAAAAAAAAATTAAAAAAAAAAAAAAGATTTCTGACTTTAACAATGGTACAGGTTGACATGCAAGCTAATCTACTAATTTGAAAGCATTCCTTTCAGAAAGGACTTCCTTTTCTCCTTTTATGGGACTTGAATATTTTATGGCTAAATCTGAAGAAAGACTTTTATAAAGGCTATATTGACTATATCTCTTGTTTTGTTTTTGTTCCGTGTTTGTGTGTTTGTTTTTAAAGAAACTATAGTGACACTGAAACCGAAGGAGAGATTTTTAATTCCTTAGTGCAATATTTTGGTGATAATTTGGGGCAAAAAGTTAAAGCTATGCCATTAGTTGAAGAAACTTCTTTACTGGAAGATTCATCAGTGACTTTGCCTGTGGTAGTAATAGGTAAGTTACTAAATTTTGTCTCTTAAAATTATGGTCCTTACTGCTACTGTCTACTCATAGTTACATGGCACAAGTTCTTTGGATTGTCCTGAAAAATACTCTTAGGTTTTCTGATATGTTTAACCAATAACCAAATCTTTGGAGAGAGTAATGGGTTTATCTGATACTAGATTCTGTGTTAGAATGTAACAATCTTTTGTTGAAAGCCTGATATTACTCTATTATGTTATACTATCAATTGAGTTAATTATGATAGCATCATGGCAATGATGATAACCAGTATTATTAGAGCTCTATACAGAGCATTCTGTGTGCATTGTTGGATTATGCCTTACAACCTTAGAGCCCTCTTTTGTAGGGTAGATACAGTCAGGGCAACTCAGAAGTTGAGTAACTTATGCAAGTAGTAACCAGTTCTCAGTAATGAACGTTACGGTATTCTGCAGTAATGTTTATAATGACCTTAACCAATAGCTAGTGTCCTATATCCTTTGTACCACCTCAACAGATAGTCCTATAAGATACTAAAAATTAAGCAATTAATAAGATCTAATTACTTCAGAACTACAGAAGTTTTTATGATAAAGTAACTGCATGTGTTTAACTACCTGTCACGTATATCTTGCATCTAATATTCAGACTTACCTGGTCAGACAAGTACTACAGGTACTGCTGCAGGAAAGCATTATGGGGCATAATGTACCTTGATGTCCTATAGTTTCCTTAGTTTCTTTGATAGCCCCTTTCCAAAGTTAACAGGAAGGGGAGAAAAGTGCTGTCCTCTGACTGGCATATGGGGGATGCGGGGAAGGAAGGAAGGAAAGGAGGAAAGCAAGATTGTTCTATCCTAGATTTCTCTCTCGGGGAGATGGGAGAGATGATGGTGTCTTAGTGGCTTGCATCCAGGGTATCTTAGACACCATACCTCATGTTGCATTTTCTCACTTCCATCCAATCCCGAGCCCAGGATTTTCCTTCCCAAATGTATCGGCATGAGTAAAGAAACCCTATTTTTGTCTCAGCTGGGCTGTGGGAGCATCAGAAAAGGAAAAAGTACCGTGATCTGTACCTGTCCACCTCACTCCCCCCAATACCATCTACTCGTGTTTTGCTTCAGCTAGCCAATGGGTAGCTTAACCTAACACTCTAGGACTGTTCCTGCTGGCAATAGCCCTCCGCCGGAGCACAGAGCAGGAGCTCGTTTCCGCTGTCAAATTCCCACAAACGCTAGTGGCTTTAAATGATGTAAATTTATTATCTTACTGTTCTGTAGGTCAGAAGTCCAACACTGGTTTCAGTGGGCTAAAATCAGGATATCTGCAGAACCGCATCCCTTTCTGGAGTCTCTAGGGTAGAATGTTTCCTTGCCTTTTCCAGTCTCTAGAGGTTACTCTAATTTCTTGGCTCCTGGACCTCTTCTCCATCATCTAAGCCAGCAGTGTTGGTTCTCTCTTCATCTTCCATCATCACCTTTCCCCCCCTCACCAGAGCTGGGAGAGAGTCTCTGTTTTTAAGGATCTGTATAATTAGATGGGGTCCACCTTTGTGAACCAAGATATTCTCCCCATCTCAAGCTCCTTCATTCAGTCACATCTGCAAAATTACCTTTTGCTGTATAAGGTAACAATCTCAGGTTCTTGGGGTTAGGATGGAGACATCTTTGGGAGTGAGGAAGCATTCTACCTACATATTTATTTCTCTCTGAACTGCCTGTGTGCATTTATTGCCAATGTCTGTTGAGTGTTTTTTTCTTTTTGATTTAAGGAACTTCGCTCTTTGCCTCAGATCCTAATTCCCGCTATTTTGCGTTTATTTAAGATTTATTTTAATTAATAGATTTTATTTTTTAGAGCAGTTTAGGTCTACATGAAAATTGAGTACGAAGTACAGAGAGTTCTTATATATTCCCCTTCTGCTACCTCCAGTTTCTCCTATTATCAGTATCTTTTTATTGGTGTGGTGTATTTGTTATCACTGATGAAACTCTGTTTATAGGTTACTATTAACTAAAATCTGTAGTTTACATTAGGGTTCCCTCTTTATGTTGTACAGTTCTGTAGGTTTGCTGAGTGTATAATGTCATGTATCCTCATGTACCCACAGTTATAGTATCTTACAGAATAGTTTCACTGCCCCAAAAGTCTTCTGTGGTCCACCTGTTTGTCCTTTTCCTCAACCCCCGACCCCTGGCAACCACTGATCTTTTACTCTGTGTGTTGTTTTTGATTTATCTAGAATATCATATCCATGGAATTACACAGTATGGAGCCTTTTCAGACTGGCATCTCTCACTTAACAGTATACATGAAAGTTTCCTCCAGGTCTTTTTTGTGGCCGGATAGCTCATTTCTTTTTTGTCACTGAATACGATTCCATCGTATGGATGCTTCAGTTTATTTATGCACTTATTGAAGGACATCTTGGTTGCTGCCCGTTTTTTACAATTATGAGTAAAGCTGCTGTAAACATGGATGTGCAGGTTTTTGCATAGCCATTAGGCTTTCAGCTCGCTTGGGTAAATACCTAAATGCTCATTGGATCATAAGACTATGTTTAGTTTTTTAAGAAACTGTCAAACTGTCTTCCCAAGTGGCTGTATCATTTTGCATTCCTAACAACTGTGAATGAGAGTTCCAATTTTTTTAAGTCCTTGTCAGCATTTGGTATGGTCTATGTTTGGGATTTTAGCCATTCTGATAGGTGGGTAGTGGTACCTCATTGTTTTAATTTGCAGGGCTGTGATCATACATGATGAGTGTTTTTTCATATGCTTATTTGTCATCTGTTTATCTTTGATGTCAAAGATAATTTGTTCAGATCTTTTGTGTACTTTTTAATGGATTGGGTTATTTACTTCCTTATGGTTGAGACTCAGTAGTTCTTGGTACAAGTTAGAAACAAGTACATTATCAAACAAGTTTTGCAAATATATTCTCCCAGTCTGTGACTTATCTTTTCATTCCCTTAAGAATGTCTTTTCCAGGGGCGCCTGGGTGGCGCAGTCGGTTAAGCGTCCGACTTCAGCCAGGTCACGATCTCGCGGTCCGGGAGTTCGAGCCCCGCGTCGGGCTCTGGGCTGATGGCTCAGAGCCTGGAGCCTGTTTCCGATTCTGTGTCTCCCTCTCTCTCTGCCCCTCCCCCGTTCATGCTCTGTCTCTCTCTGTCCCAAAAAAATAAATAAACGTTAAAAAAAATTTTTTTTTTAAAAAAAGAATGTCTTTTCCAGAGTTGAAATTTTAAATTTTAATGAAGTCCTGTTTATCAGTTTTTTCTTTCATGGATCCTGCTTTTGATGTTACATTTAAAAACTTACTACCAAACCCAGGGTCACCTAGATTTTTCCTGTTTTGTCTCCTAATTTTATGCTTTATTTATATTTAGGCCTCTGGTCTATTTTGAGTTAATTTTGGTAAACGATGATATAAGGTTACTATCTGGATTCAGATTTTTGCATGTGGATGTCCAGTTGTTATGGTACCATTTGTTGCAAAGACTATCCTTTCTCCATTGGATTGCCTTTGTTCCTTTGTCAAAAATAAGTTGACTATATTTGTGAGGATCTAACTCTGCTCTGTCCTTTTCCATTGATTTGCTCCTCTTTCATAATTTCCACACTGTTTTGTTGACCATAGTTTTATGGTAAGACTTGAGTTTGGATGGTGTTGGTCTTGACTTTCTTCTTCAATATTGTGTTCGCTATTCTGGGTCTTTCACCTTTCCATTTAAACTTCAAAGTTTTTTATTATTTTTAATGTTTAATTTTGAAAGAGACACAGAGTGCGAGCAGGGGAGGGGCAGAGAGAGGGAGACACAGAATCCAAAGGAGGCTCTAGGCTTTGAGCTGTCAGCACAGATCCTGAAGTGGGGCTTGAACTCATGAACTGTGAAATCATGAGCTGAGCCGAAGTCAGATGCTCAACCGACTGAGCCACCCAGGCGCTCCTCCATGTAAACTTTAGAATTAGTTTGTCAATATTCACAAAGTAACTTTCTGGGATTTTTATTTGGATTGCATTGAATCTGTAGATCGAGCTGAGAAGAGCTAACATCTTAACAGTATTGAATCTTCTTATTCGTGAACATCTATTTAGATCATCTTCAGGCTCTTTCATCAGAGTGTTGTGGTTTTCCTTGTACGCATCTTCTATATACTTACCTTAAATATATAGAGATTTATACCCAAGTATTTGTGTGTGTGCATGCACACATGCGCACAAATTAAACGGTGTTGTGTACTTATTCTAAAATGCCACTTGTTTGTTGCTGGTATATAAGAAAGAAATGACTTTTGTGTATTAACCTTGTATCTTGCAATCTCGATGTTCTAGGAGTTTTTTGGTCAGTTCTTTGGGATTTTCTACATAGATAATCAAGGCATTTGTGAACAAAGACAATTTTATATCTTTCCAGTCTGTCTTTCCTTTTCTTATTACATTAACTAAGACCTCTGTCATGGTGTGTTGTTGAGTAGGAATGATGAGAAGAAATATCCTTGTCTTGTTGTTGATCTTAGAGGGAAAGCATCTAGTTTTTCACCATTGAGTATGCTGTTAGCTGTAGATTTACTGTACTCCTTATGAAGTTGGAGAAGTATCCTCCTTCTGAGTTTGCTGAGGTTTTTTTATTTTTATTATGAATAGGTGTTGGATATTATTAAATGCTTTTTCTGTATCTTTTATTTGTATTGATATTATCATATGATACTACTTCCTTAGTTTTGTCTCTTTGGTTTGATTAAAGGAAATTAACTCTGCCTCAGGTCTTAACTTCTAGTATTTCTTGTTTGATTTTCATTTTTAGAAGTCACATGGTTTCATTTCCTTTCTGTCTTTTGAGTTTTGTGTCATACTTAAAGGCTTCAGCATTATAAGTAGAAGAATTAGCCTATATTGTCTAATATTCTTATGAGTTTACTTTTCATATTTACATCTTGGAGTTTATTTTATTTGGGGCAAAACATTAGAGATGGAAGAGGATTTCCTTCCTGATAGCTGGCAGTTAGCATAGTTGGATTAAATTTTTGGTAGTTGGAGATAATAGAGAAGTGGAAACCCGGACTAGAGGAACTACAGAAATGGATGCAGTTCACCAGGGTTCAGCAAAAAATTCAGTTTAGTTTTAGTTTAAGCAAATAAAAATATAGGAAGATGGTATCAGATCAGTCTGGTCTGATTGAGACCAGAATATGGTGAGCACTGGATAGCTAAAAGCAAGCAGTTAAAGCCTTCCAAATGGAGGGGGGGTAGCATGATGAGGATTGTGTGTTATCAAAATTCATCTGAATGTAGAATGTGAAAGGATTTTGGAATAGAAGTGTGTTCAAGTCTCTTGAGGAGAATCAAGAGACTTTTATCTTCTGAGATCATAAGAATTGACACTAACAAAGACAGCTGAATGGATATAGTGATTAAATAGATTTAGAATCAGAACCTGATTAATTTAGGAGTTTGTTAGCACCAGACTTTGAGAGGGGTTGATATTTAAAGGAAAGGGCACCTGAATGAAGGAACTCATGAATATGCTTTTGAACACATGATGCACCTGTCTCTACCTTTTTTGTTTTTTGGTAATAGGAAATGGACCCTCAGGAATCTGCCTTTCTTACATGTTATCGGGCTACAGACCATATTTATCATCAGAAGCAATACATCCAAATGCAATCTTACATAGTAAATTAGAAGAAGGAAGACATCTTTCCATTGTTGATCAGGTATTTATTTCTTACATGTTAGTGCTTTTGCCTTTTTTTTTAATACTCAAGGTTAGTTTTGTACTTTTATAAGCATTGTATTTTTTTTTATTAAAAAAGTTCTTTTTTAATGTTTATCTTTGAGAGAGACAGAGACAGAGTACGAGGAGGGAAGGGACAGAGAGAGAGGGAGACATAGAATCTGAAGCAGGCTCCAGGCTCTGAGCCCGACACGGGGCTCAAACTCCCAAACTGTGAGATCATGACCTGAGCCAAAGTCGGATGCTTAGCCAACTGAGCCACCCGGGTGCCCATAAGTATTGTATTAACTTAACTGAAAATTCTTTCTTCTAGACAACATTTTCTAACATTTTTATTTTTGATTTGTAAATATAGTCTGCCAAGTTACTTCTGTTTATTTTCCTTTGATTAAAGCAGAATTTCCCAAATTATTTCCTGGTGGGAGTTTTAGTAGGTGCTGTTTGTTCAAATAAGTTTGGGAAGTGCTGCTTTTTGTTACTGGAATGTCATAGTAAATATTAAGGCATATTAATGTATTAAGTGGATCTTCAAGATTTGCAGTAAAAGGAGCTGATTAGCTTTGTTTGAAATCCTGTCTCATATTCATTTGACCAAAGCATCTATGAAGATCTCAAGGTGTGTTTTGTAGCAACACTCTCTAGGAAGTGCTGGATTTGAGTAATGGCTTTCATTCACTATTAAAATAGCTGTGGTGTTTTAGTTTTAGTTTTGTTTTTTCCTTCAAACTCTACCTGCCTTTTTTCTTTTTTAAAAAATTCATTCAGGACTTAGAATACCTGTCTGAGGGCCTTGAGGGCCGATCATCCAATCCAGTGGCAGTACTTTTCGACACACTTCTTCATCCAGATGCTGACTTTGGGTACGATTATCCATCCGTTTTGCATTGGAAATTAGAACAACATCATTACATCCCTCACCTAGTTCTCGGTAAAGGTCCACCTGGTGGAGCTTGGCATGTGAGTATATTTTTCTTAGCATTTTAGTCCATGTGAGTTATTATATGTCGTCTTGAGAAGGCTGTTTGAATTCTGAAACATTACAACATGAAGTACAGTGTTTACCACATTTGTATCTGAGAATTTTAATGCTGTTCAATACAATATGGGTTACAAGAAGGTAAGCCACATTTGATTACTGATAGTCTTAGCATAAGCTTCTCTATACTGTTTTACAAGAATTAAGTAGAAAATACTACAACAGTAGTTTGCACAGTAAAAAGTTTTAAATTCATTTTAGACTTTACAAAATCTCACACAGCGTCTCATCCCAATGAAGTTGTATTATTGGGCTGCTATAATGATATAACAGACTGAGCGGCTTAAGCAACAGATAGGGTTTTCCATTACCTCTCAAGTTTTACCGTCACCTTCAGTAACTACATATGTGACACAGAAGCAACACCTTAACCTCTTAGTCTCTTATCTCTTCATTCTTAACGATCTCTTCCATTCCTCCTTAGACACAAACTCCTGGGGTTCCACTGTAACTACTCCGTGAAAATCTAAATTCTCAAATACCTTTGTGACCACACCTCTTGATGCTTCCAGCTCCATTACCCAGTTCGTACTGTACCCAGTTTTCAAACAGAGCATTTGAAACTCTGGTCTTAACCTCCTTGCCTACCCCAGCTTAGGTTCTATAGTCCCTTGATTTTAGCCATTCTCCTTAATTCCCTTGCCTCATTGTCCTTCTGCCTCACAGGCTTGGCAGTAAAAGCAATTCACGTAACTGTCAATTTTGTCTTTTCCTATACTTGTGCTATTAAATCTTGCCAGAAAAAAAGTTGTACAACTGTGAAAAGTACTCTCCAACCTCATTTGGGTCCTGAACACTGTTTGGTAATCCTTTGATATTTACTTATTAAATGTTCTTGTCAAACTTCTATTGCTTTTTTAACTTTCCTATTTAGAAATATTCTTAATTCCTATGTGATGGATTCTGTTTTCTAATTTTGTACTCAAACCTACAAACTTATCTCCATTCATACTGCTTCCTTGTTTCTTATCCCCTGTTAGAGTGGAAATGGTATCATTTCTATCTGAGGCTTACCTTCCGACTGTATCCTGTATCCCTGTCTTCTCCAGAGACATTGTATCTTGAGTTTCTCTGCTGGCTTCTGTTCATCAGTATATGAATATACTAAAATTATTATCCTTTATTGAAAAGTTTTCAGGGGCGCCTGAGTGGCTTAGTTAAGGATCCGACTTTGGCTCAGGTCATGATCTCACAGTTCATGAGTTCAAGTCCTGCTTCAGGCTCTGTGCTGACAGCTCAGCCTGGAGCCTGCTTTGGATTCTGTGTCTCCCCCGTCTGTCTGTCTGTCTCTCTCTCTCTCTGCCCTCCCCCCACTCATGTGCTGATTCTCTCTCTCAAAAATAAACAAACATAAAAAAAAAAATAAAGTTTTTATGTGGAGCGCCTGGGTGGCTCAGTTGGTTGAGTGTCTGATTCTTGATTTCTGCTCAGGTCATGATCCCAGGGTCATGGGATTGAGCCCCACGTCAGACTCTGTGCTGAGTGTGTAGCCTGCTTGAGATTCTCTCTCTGCCCCCCTCTGCCTCTCTTGCCTGCTTATGGCCCCCACCTCTCTCTCTGTGTCTCAAAAATAATAACGATAATAAAGTTTTTATGTGCCAGCTTATCTGTATCCTTTGCCTTAGAGCCAACTTCTTGAAATAGTTACCTATCCTTTATTTCTCTGCCTTTGCCTCCTATTCCTTAGCTCACTTGACTGTAGCTTCTGTCACTGCCTTTTCTCCTGGAGCTTCTTTTTGAAGGTCAGTAACTTCCTTTTTGCTCAGTCTGAGTCTCAGAATGTATCCCTCCTGACCTCTGCAACATTTGGTAGTGTTGATATCCCTCTTAGATTCTCTGAACCTTTCATCTCCTCGTTTTTCTTCCTGTTTCATCACTCTTTTTTTCAGTTACCTTATGTACTCTTCTGTAAACTCTGTCCCAGGCCAAGGTCATCTCTTTATATTCTTCATTCTCCCCGGCTTTCCTCCTATAACTCCACTGTCTTGCACTGAGTGATTCCTGAATCAAGAACCGTAGCCCAGATTGTTTTCTTTTGTATATTCACCTCGTTACCTTCCCCTGATTACTCCTTGGTGTTCTCAAACTCAACATGCCTAAATAGTCATTTTTATTATCAGATTTCTTAAATTCCTTATGGAATAGCGCTGTAATGTAGTTACTCAAGCAAGAAACCTTTCTTGATTATTCTTTCCTCAACTCCCACTCCAAACCAATTATCCTATCTTTTCCATATTTTTCATAAACATATGGTAAGTCCGTCTACCCTACTTTTCCCCATTGTAATTATAATTTTGCTATATTGGCCATCATCATCCTTGACCCATATTATTGGAAAGGCTTCCTACTTTTGCTGGGGGGTCCAGGTTCACCATCAGACTCTAGATTCACTAGGATTGACAGGATTCCTTAAAGGTCTTGTGCTCATGGTTATAGTTTATTATAGTGAAAGGATACAGATTAGAATCCTTAAAGGGGAAAAGTTCATAGGATGAAGTCCAGGAGAAAACAAGCTCCAGTTTCTAAATGTTCATTTTTACTGGAGTTTTACTGGGGATGCACTTAATTCTCCCAACAATGATTTGTGACAACGTGTGCAAAGAGTTGCCAATCAGGGATGCAGGGATGTTCACCCACACCTTGGTGTCCACGATTTTCTGGG
This sequence comes from Herpailurus yagouaroundi, assembly GCF_014898765.1. Lineage (NCBI taxonomy): Eukaryota > Metazoa > Chordata > Mammalia > Carnivora > Felidae > Herpailurus > Herpailurus yagouaroundi. Next base: position 2,625,977 of record NW_024412417.1, read on the forward strand.
AGCCAGTCATGTAGAACAGCAGTGGCCACATGACTGATCTCAGTAACTGATTGCCTTGCCTCTCAGAGCAAACATTGGTGTTTACCATAAATCTTGTTGTTAGGATAAACTACAGTTATACTGGTACAGCATGGCCCAAGGCCTCTGGCCTACAAAAAAAAAAATCACTCATTACATAGAATATTCAAAGCACTCAGTGTTGCTCTCATAGGAGGCAGCCAAAAGCCAGTCCTTAAAAACAGACCTTTCTGAGTAACGTGTACAGTTCAAGCAGCCCAAACCTGTTAATACTTTCCTGCATAAGGCTGACCTTCTTTTAATTCCTGCAGGCACTCCTGTTCTTTCTCTTTATAAACTGTCACATGATGTCTTTATCCAATCTAGAATATTCTCCCTTCCTTTTTAAAAGATATTTTTTTAATTTTTTTTTTTTAATGTTTATTATTTGAGAAAGAGACCGAGTGTGAGCAGGGGAGGGGCAGAGAGAGAGAGACACAGAACCTGAAGCAGGCTCCAGGCTCTGAGCTGCCAGCACAGAGCCTGATCCGGGGCTCAAACCCACAGACCGCAAGATCATGACTTGAGCTGAAGTTGGCTGCCTAACTGACTGAGCCACCCAGGCGCGCCCCTAAAAGATATTTATTTTTGAGAGAGAGAGAGAGAGAGAGGGCAAGATTGGGGGAGGGGCAGAGAGAGAGGGACAGGAAGAATTCCAAGCAGGCTCCGTGTACTCTCAGTGTAGAGCCTAATGTAGGGCTCGGTCCAGGAACTGTGAGATCATGACTGAGCCGAAATCAAATGGGATGCTCAGCGGACTGAGCCACCCAGGAACATCCTCCTCCCTTTTTAATATTACACTCCTTACAGCCCATTTGTGTCCTTTAAGAAACATGCTTCTGTTTCTTCTCTTTCTATATGCTCCTGTCAGGTTTGCATCTCTTAATATACCAAGTGTCCCTGATAGCAGGCATTCATGGCATTTAGATCACATAAGGGAAAACAAGGCAGATAATGAGAAAAGAGATCAGGGACTAGGGCTCTCAACTAACCGGAAGAATTGGTGCAGGGGGAATAAAGTTGAGATTATTGACAGGAAGTGGACTCTTAGTGCCCTAAGGGTTTTGAGTTCCAGATAAGACAATTATGGCTCCAGATAATTTCTGTATACAATAAATTGTTTCCCTTCTGATGTTTTCCGTCTTCTTGGTTGTGATCATAGTATCAGGCCCAGCCTGCCTCAGAGCAGTGACCGCTTGCTGCCTTCTCTCCTGGTGGTGACCTACACACTGTCATAGATAATGGGCTTCACATGGCCCAGCATATAGTAAGTGCCTGGAAATGTTAGTAATAATAAGTACCATTCCCAGTACCGGATTGTTCAGAAAACAGGACAAGAAAAGTTAAGAAAAAGCCATAGCCTAAAAGAAATGGTTGAGAGAGATCATTGGGGTCATTGGGACAGGTGCTGTTGGCCCTTGGGCTTGTTGCTTTGAAGTGAGCAAAGCAGAAGTAAGTGGGACAAGGGAGCTTGAAGGGCTCACTTCCTTAAAGGCAGCATTAGCCTCAGCTGGGAGTCTGTTCTTAATCAGGTAACCACTGCTTATTTCCTTAGTTTTAGAAAGAGATGCTGCTGTATCCAAGCCAGCTTGGACTTCACAGTTATAATTGATGGAGGGGGAAAGGCTGTTTCACTGCCCAGTTTTTAGAAATCTGTTAGGGGTGCCTGGGTGCTACGTCAGTTAGGCATCTGACTCTTGGTTTTGGCTGAGGTCATAATCTTGTGGTTTGTGGGTTTGAGCCCCACATCGGGCTTTGTGCTGACAGAATGCAGCCTGCTTGGGATTCTGCCTCTCTTCCACTCGTTCTCTGCCTGTCTCTGAGTACATAAATAATTAAATAAATAAAATGAAGAAAAATCTGTTAAAATGGGTAGACATCTAAAGTGTTAGAAATTAACTTTTTTCCTCTTGTTTAAAAAGTGAAATTACAGATTTCCTATAACATATTCTGTATCTGAATTACTTTATAGGCTGAAGCTATCAACATTGTATAGGCATCTGGCAATATGATAAACTTGTTTTATAAATGTATACTTTATGAAAGGAATATAAATGCTACAGAATGATAAAAGTATTTTTAATTTACACAACTACTTCTTTCAGCTCTCCTTATCCACATTCTTAATGATAGTGAATGAAGATGGGTTTGGTTTTTTTTACAAATCCATGTTACTGCTTAAATGTGTTTGTGCATTTTTTATTCAAATAGAATATGGAAGGTTCCATGTTGACAATCAGCTTTGGAAATTGGATGGAGCTACCTGGACTTAAATTTAAAGACTGGGTATCCAGCAAACGAAGGTAAATATCGAACTGTTAGAATCCTTTGATGTACAGTGGGAAAGTCCATTGGCAGTTTCCAAAATATTTGTGATCCTGTCTTGGAATAGTATAAATTCATGTGTCTTTCAAATAAAACCTCTTCATAGCCAGTCATCATGAGCTAGTTTCCATTTAGAGACTAAGCACACACAGGTAAAGGTTTGTCTACAGATTGGGTTTCTTTGACTTTTGTTAGTTATGGATTTATCCCACTCTGTTAAACCACTCTGTTTAGTTTCTCATCCACCCACAAATCCTTTCTACACTTACTGTTATCAGTGGATATACACGTTTGTGTATGGATATCTCACATATATGTACTTACAGTGTTTGGCTTTCAGAGTAGATGAGTGTATGTGCTTAATAATTTAGAATGATGGAATAAGCCAGAATCTGTGATATGATTGGCTACACTGTTGGCTACTATAGAGGTAAATATTTAATAAGAAATACGAAAATAGAAGGAACTGAGAAGAAATTTCTCCTTGGAATAATATAGTTTTATTTGGGAGCAAAAAACCCAAAATTTAAGAAGAGAAATATGAAAAACCTTATATTCAAGGATAGTAGTATTAAATTAGATAATATAGAGAAACCTAATTTGCTCACGGAAACAAGTAAAGCAGGAAGTTACTTAACTTTTGCAGGGTTGTAAACATTGAGTGCTTGACTTTCTGCTAGATAGAAACCATATTAATCCATGGAAATTATCCTTGAGAAGATTTAAGGAGAACAAATTCAGACCAGCATGGGCCATAGAGATTAAACCTTTCAAATATTCCTGTTGGGATTTTTTTTTTAAGTTTTATTTGTTTAATCTCAGCATTCAACATGGGGCTCAAACTCATGACCCCAAGATCGAGAGTCACACGTGCTGACTGAACCAGCCCTGCTTTTGGGTTTTTTTTTTTTTTTAAAGGAGTTTTATATTGGTTTGAAACGAAAAGTAGCAAAATCAAGCAAGTTGTACAATTTGATTTTCATAAGCAAGCAAGTGAAATTGCTCAACATTCTTCCTTTTGTGATAGGGGTAAAAAAGGGAAGCCTTGGGGCACCTGGGTGACTCAGTTAAGCGTCCAACTTCTGCTCAGGTCAAGATCTCAAGGTTTGTGAGTTTGTCTGCCGTCAGCGCAGAGCCTGCTTTGGATGCTCTGCCTCCCTCTCTCTGCCCCTCCCCCACTTGCACACACTTTCTCTCTTCATCTCTCAGAAATAAATAAAAACATTAAAAAACCAGGGGGGGGGAAGCTTTGTGATTATGTGCCAAAAGTATTCATTCTTTTACATTGGGCACATTGTATATCGAAGCAATATGTGAAGAATCTTGTCATTAAATACTGGCTTTGAGTCTGCTGTCCCCCACCTTTTCCTGCCCCTCCCCCACGCACGTGCCTGCACACCCACTTACATGTGCTAGCTCTCAAAAACAAAAAAAAAACTTTTATGAACTTCTAGTTACAATTTGTAATGAATTATGTGAAATGATTTGGTATGTTTTTACTGCTACTTATTCTCTAACTGGGGCCCAGTGAGGGTTACTAATGCCTATTGCTTTAAAGTTCAAGTGGAAAATGAATATGCTGTTTTTGAATAAAAGTACATAAGTGTATTTATAGACCTCTGTTAATAGGAAAACACAGAATTGTTTTATCTACTTAGATATAAGATGATTTTATTCAGAAGACCGATATGAATTATTTTGTCATTAGGAGAAAATAGCAACTTAGAAAAAATCATGTCAGAATCCGATTATCTTTAAGAATCATGTATTGTAGTTAGACCTGCAGTGTAATATCAATGTTATAATCTGTCATTCTATTATAGTGTGTAGACTGAATAGCATATAGACTGGATTATTTATAGTTGTGAGATAGACTGTAGTCTGAATTTCCACATTTTAATTCATTTAAAAAATTCATTGGTAAAGGTAGCTAATCCGCACAGATTCTATGCAAAGCCCTGGGGAAACAGATGCATTAAAATACAGTCTCTACCCTCAGGGGACTGACTGATAAAACTAATTCTTTACTTAAATGTTGAACTTTGTTAAAGAAGGCTTTCTCTGTTAAAGGATAATTTGTAGTTAAGACAGGCGAAATTAAAAAGATCTATATCATAGCTTACTAGATGGAAAAGGAACAATCATGGAAACTATCAAAGTACTATCTTCATAGCATGTTTTTCCTTTTTTAGGAACCTAAAAGGGGATCGTGTTATGCCAGAGGAAATAGCTCGTTACTATAAACATTATGTAAAAGTCATGGGTCTGCAGAAGAATTTCAGAGAGAATACCTATATCACCTCTGTATCAAGACTCTACAGAGATCAAGGTGATGGTGATGGACAAGACAGAAATATTTCAGCGCAGCATTTACAGATAGAGAAGTCAAAACTTATCAAGAGGAATTGGGAGATCAGAGGTTATCAGCGAGTAGCGGATGGTTCCCACGTTCCCTTCTGTCTCTTTGCTGAGAACGTAGCGCTGGCAACTGGCACGCTGGATTCTCCTGCCCATCTGGAAATTGAAGGGGAAGATCTTCCTTTTGTGTTCCATTCAATGCCTGAATTTGGAGCTGCTATAGGCAAAGGAAAGTTGCGTGGCAAAGCGGACCCAGTGTTAATTGTGGGTTCCGGGCTTACTGCAGCTGACGCAGTACTGTGTGCGTACAACAATAATATTCCTGTGATTCATGTATTTCGCAGACGAGTAACTGATCCAAGCTTAATTTTCAAACAGCTTCCCAAAAAGCTTTATCCAGAATACCATAAAGTCTATCATATGATGTGTACTCAGTCATATTCTGTAGACTCCACTCTTCTTTCTGATTATACCAGTTTTCCTGAGCACCATGTGCTTTCCTTTAAGTCGGACATGAAATGCATTCTTCAAAGCATCTCTGGATTGAAGAAAATATTTAAGCTCTCTGCAGCAGTAGTACTGATAGGTTCTCATCCCAATCTGTCTTTTCTGAAGGAGCAAGGGTGTTACCTGGGCCACAACTCAAGCCAGCCCATCACATGTAAGACTAATCCTGTGGAAATAGATGCATATACCTACGAATGTGTTAAAGAAGCCAACCTTTTTGCATTGGGTCCTTTGGTTGGAGACAATTTTGTTCGATTTTTAAAGGGAGGGGCATTGGGTGTTACACGCTGTTTAGCTACAAGGCAGAAGAAAAAACATTTGTTTGTGGAAAGAGGAGGGGGAGACGGGATAGCTTAAAGTGAGTTTACAAGTAATTTATATGGACAGTTTACCATTAAAGATTTTTTAATAGTGGTTTTGCAGTGTACTGGCTTGAAGTTTCTGGACTTGAATGAACTGAAGAGAGCCTCAAGCTATCTATAGTAACTGTTTTTTACAGTTACAAGAACTTGGCATCCTGATCTATATAGTATCAAAGGTATCACTGTCAGACCAATAGAAACACTGCCAATTTGGTATACTTTAAGCGCTTAACAAAAACGTTCTTTTCTTCCAAGACTTTTTTTGGTGATCGTTTGTGATTATGTTTGATTCCAAAATCTGACAGCCTTGAATAATGGATAAAACCATACAGTCCCATTAAACCAGAAATTGTCTTCACTGTATATTCGAGCAGCAAGGTGACCTAAGGGTGGTCTAAAGACCAACATTAGCTTCATTTGTAGCTTGGTAGAAGTGTGGACTTTCAGGCCCCACAACAGATTACTGAAATCAGAAACTGCATCTAATGAGATCCTCAAGGAATCTGTATGCTCATTTGAGACATACTGGTGTAAAAGAACTATAACTTAGGTATGCTGGGGGTGGGCAGAGTAGGAAGCATTTATAACTCAGGTTTAATTTATTTTGAATGATCAATTCTATAAATCTAATTTATTACCAAATATGGTATTTTAAAAAATATTTTTATTGTAAACTTGGTAAGTACTTCATATTCTTAGCTTCTAATAATTTAAAGAGTCCAATAATGTTGGCATACACTTAAAGGTACATTCACAAACCTGCCAAAATATTTTTGGAGATTTATTCTCTCATTAACATAACAATCTAACTTGCAATTCAATAAATTGTGAAAACTATCCCTGTGTCAATTTTGAGTTACTTTGTCATTAAAACTAACATTTGGGCAAAAATACTTATAATATTGTAGTATTATTTGGGTATTCCTAGAATTATTTAAGGTTAAAACCTTTCTTTTCCATTCTCATGATTACTTTGAAATCTGTTGGACATGACCTAGCAGCTTATCCTATGGCTGTTTATTGAATTATATACCCTATCTTGATTTACATTTATTTAGATGTGCTTAATGTCTGTATTTTCACACAAGTCCCCAGAATTTGTGTTAGGCATAAAAAGTCTGTCTTCTGAATTTCTTAACCTTTTTGTAATGGGTTTATTGAATACCTATTCCTTTTTCCTTAGTATAAAAAAGGACTAAAATGTCCGTATTTTTCTGTTCAGTTGCAATGTTATGTGCTTACAGGATCATAATTCACCTTAGAATTCAAAATCTACTTCTCCAAGGAGCTGTTTCAGATGAATTCTTACACTCTTATACGTCCCAGAATTCTAAATCGTTTCCTTATCACTGTCAACCAGCTATTTGGGATAGAGGAAAACACTCAATTTTAATTGATAGTTATAATGATGTCTTCTTCACCCCTTAAAAGTCTAGCTCTGGAAAGAATGTTTAAAAAGCAGAATCACTTGGGCACCTGGGTGGCTTGGTTAAGTGTCTGACTTCAGCTCAGGTCACAATCTCATGGTTTGTGAGTTTGAGCCCGTGTTGGGCTCTGTGTTGATGGCTCAGAGCCTGCTTTGGATTCTGTTACCCTTCTGCCCCTCCCCTGCTTGTGTGCTCTCTCAAAAACATAAAAAAAAAAAATCACTTCGGGGTTTGAAAACAAGATTTAGGCATGGCTCTTAGTGGTTTTAGGCAGTCTTGAGTATGTGAACTTAGTTCAGAACCTTTTAATTTTGAAAAAACAAGTGGTCAACAGAAGTAGTAAAAACTCTTCCAAATTAAACCTATTAAATGAGAGCAAGTCCCAGCCTGACAATCACTGAGGCACCCAGAATGAAAATTAGACTGAAAGGTCATTTAAAAATTTAACTTGGTTACAAGCTTTATTGCATAAAGCCATTTTGATCAGATCATACAGACTTTTAAACTACATTGTATACATTCCTGGGAGAAAAAAGGGGCCGTGATCCCTAAGCCTAACCTGAAAAGAGTACATGGAATAAGGACTGACCAGACATTCTGTTGCTTGTGAATGTCCCTGCCTTCACCCCAGGGTACTCAAGAAAAATGGTGTATGTGGGTAAGTAGCAGGGCAAATTAAAAATAGCCATCAAATTTAAATTTAAAAATAAAAGGACAGCTTCCCGTTTCAACAAGGATGGAGTAATGGAGTATGGAGGAATGATTACCCTTCACTGTAATCAACTATTACACCAAAAACACAAACTGCTGTTTTCACACAATGGACAACAGCCCAGGACTGATTTCTGGGGGAACAGAAGAGGTGAGTTATACAATTACCCAGACTGCCCGAGGGCATTTTCCAAATGGACGCTGGAAGTGGTGTCTCTAGATGGAAGAAAACCTCACAGTTTAGGGTTCCTTGCTGCAATCTGATGAGGTTACTGGAGAGGAGGGAGGTACACTGAGAAGCAACTCCAGAAATCGGATTATTCTCTTAAATGTGTCTCAATGATAAACAGTACAAGGTGATGGCCCAAAAGGCCTGGCAGAGAAGAGCAACATCAGCTGAAACTGAAAAGACCTTCTGGATGCATGCAGTTCTGTGAGACACTGGAGTTCTGTACAGAGTAACAAGACCTTGCTGATCACCCAGGCATTCAACAGAGGCCTCAAAAAAAGGCCAGGCTTTGGGAATAATTACTCAAGTCCAAGGCAGCCTAAAACTAAAGACAACAGGATCAACTCGACCTGCCAATAAGTTAACTGCCTGCCAGCACAAAACTGACACTCTTTAAAGGAAGACAACAAAATGCAGATTCTCAGCAACATCAAACACACAACAAAAAAATACTGGGTATGAGGACAAACAAGAAAATATGACTAAGGAGAAAAATATAAAAACACCGAGACTTGATACTGATGTTAGAAATAGCAGACAAGCACTTTGATTTACTATACGATTATATTCAGAATTGTAAAGGAAAAGGTTAACAATGAACAGGCAGTGAATCTCAGAAAAAAAAATGAACACTGTACAGCTGAAAGATACATTCTGAAATGAAAAACTGATTAGATGACCATAAAAATATACAAGAAGAAAAGATGAACTTGAGGGCAGATTAGAAACTCCAAACTGAAAGCACAGAGGTAAAAGGATTTAAGAAACCAACAGATCTAATAACATATAGGATAAATAACAAGGGGCCTAACATGTACAGCTGGAATCCAGAAGGAGAAGAGAGACTAGGGCAGAAAAATACATGTGGAGTAATGAAAAATGCCCAAATTTGACTTCAAAAAAAAAAAAAAAAAAAACACAGATCCAAGAAACTCAAACTGCAAACAAGATAAAGGAAATCTCACCTATGCATATCACTATCAAACTGCTGGAAAATAGAGGGGAAATTTTAAAAGCAGACAGGAAAAAAGACTCATTAACAAAACAACAAACAACTGACCAGAAAAAAACATACTGAAGACAGTGGAGCAGTGTCTTTATAGTGCTTAAGTAAAAACCTGTCGAGCTTTATCTACATAAAATTCTATATCCTTTAAATTTTATGAAAGCTAAGAAAATTTGACTTCAGAAGACCGGCACTACACAAAATATTAAGTGAAGTTCTTCACATTGGAGGCACATGAGATCTGATGAAACATGTATCTTCATGAAGGATAAAAGAGTGCCAGAAATAATTTAGGCCCCAGAAAAATAATTTTTATTTATTTAAAATCCAATTAACTGTTTGTTGAATGTCATAGTGTATAACCAGAAACAATATAAAGCAAATTTAAGATTTAGGACATGGAGAAGTAAAATATAATTATACCATAAATAATGGGATAGGTGGAAGTACACATTTACAACATACACATTATACAGGCATAAATGGTATGTTAAATTAAAAAAAAAATTTTTAAGGTTTATTTTTCAGAGACAGAGCGTGAGTGGGGGACAGAGAGACAGGGAGACAGAATCTGAAACAGGCTCCAGGCTCTGAGCGGTCAGCACAGAGACCGTGGGGCGCGTACTCAGGGACCGTGAGATCATGACCTGAGCTGATGTCAGACGCTTAACCGACTGAGCCACCCAGGCACCCCATAAATGGTATGTTATTTAAGGTAGGCAGAAATAAGTGTATAACCTTACAACTACTAAATAAATGTAAAAGGTGTAGTTATAAAGCCAATAGAAGCAATAAATGGAATACTAAAAAATATTTAATCCAAAGGTGGAAATAAGTAGGCCAAAGAGAAAAATATGATGACAGACTTCAACCCAACCACAAATTATGTAAGATTAAGCACCACCACTTTAAATACAATTATCATCATCATGGATGAAAAGCAAGCTTCAATGGTGTTTATAAGAGACTTAAGGAAATAAAAAAGACACGGATAGGTTATAAAAGGATTAAAAAAGAAAGACATAGGATAAGAGGCAACTTCAAGACAAGTATTACTAGAGATGGATATTTCATAGCAAAAGATAATAGTAAGTCCAGAAGACATATCAATCTTAAATGCATATACACCTAATTACTGAGTTTTAAGAAAAATAAAGTTCTGGTTCAAGACAGTGACACAGGAGGCTCCTGAATAATTTCCTCCCATGCACACACCAAATCTACAGCTACCCATGGAACAATCCCTTTTGCAAGAAATCTGGAAACTAGCTGAGAAACTCCTACATGGGCAAATGAGGAGAGGAAGAGGAAAAAACAAACAAAAAACAAACAAACAAAAAACAACTCCACCTTAGTAAAAGGGGTAAGGAGGAGCTTAGACACACCCTTGCCATAAACCCCACTTATGGCACAGCAGCAAATAATCAGGAAGAAACTTATATATCCCACCCCCCTGCCAGATTGAAGGGTGTGGATTCAACATCTAATGTCCCCAATTTTAAGACTTCCTCTGAGGGATGAGCCTCCCAAACACCTAGCTTTGAAAGCCAAAGGGGCTTGTGTGTACAAGACCCACAAGACTATAGCAAACAAAGAAATGTTTCCTAACTGGTTTGGACTTATTCTGGATATTTCACCAGAGGCAGCAGAGAAAAATGCTCATTTCCCTCCCAGTCTTTCTCTAGAAGAGGCTTATTTGCCGGTCTTAAAAGCTGCAGCCTGCAAGTCTGGTTGCTAATTTAGCACACATCTAGGACCAGACTGCTATCCTCTCCAGAGACCAGTAGATGTCTTCTTTGCATTCTCCCTTTGCCCTGCTCTAGGTCACTAGTGTTTTCCTAAAAGGGGCTGGTGCACATGTTTGGTGCACTAGCTTTTTTTTTTTTTTTTTTTTTTTTTTAATTTTTTTTCAACGTTTATTTATTTTTGGGACAGAGAGAGACAGAGCATGAACGGGCAAGGGGCAGAGAGAGAGGGAGACACAGAATCGGAAACAGGCTCCAGGGTCTGAGCCATCAGCCCAGAGCCCGACGCGGGGCTCGAACTCACGGACCGTGAGATCGTGACCTGGTTGAAGTCGGACACTTAACCGACTGCGCCACCCAGGCGCCCCTGCACTAGCTTTTGTGGCTGCCCCCTAGAGGGCACATTCCTCGATAGCCTGGCACTGGTGGCCAGCAGTATTGTTTGTGGGTTCAATAGAACTATGACTAACCAAGAAAACAGTTCGTAACCAGCTATATGTCCAGGGGTCAATGCAGAATCAGTACAGAATTAGACACACCCTAATGCTCTTGTCTCAAGTCTCTCCCTGAAAGAAGCCTATTTGCATATTATAAAAAGCTGTAGCCTAAGGGTCAGGCTTCTAATTTATCTTGCACCTAGGGAGAGACTGCCATCCTGCTCAGAGACTAGAGAAGCCAGCAGACACCATGCCTGCATTCTCCCTGTAGCCCAACCCAAATCACTAACCTCACTAGAAGGAGCTTGTGTTCAGGGGTCACACAGGATTGTAGCTAAGAAGAAACAATTCTTAACTAGCTACTCCTCTCTACGTTCAGCACAAAAAAAGACAAACATCCAGCTCACAGGTCCATGGAAGCCAGCCACTTGAATACTTTAAAATACTTCTGAGGGTCCAGCTTCTAAACAGCCTGCATCCAGATGCTAAGATTCTCCTCTTTAGGACACTTACAGAACTTGGCACACCCTCAACCACGTTATCTAATACACAGAGATCAACACAGAGAGTCAAGGAAAATGAAATATAGAAATATGTTCCACATAGAATAACAAGATAAAAATTCAGAAGCAGACCTTGGAGATTAGTAATTTATCTGATAAAAAGTTAAGATAATGGTCACAGAGATGCTGACCAAGTCAGAACAATATGTGCAAAAAATGATTATTTCAACAAAGAAAAAAACATCACAGGGCTGAAGAATACAAAACTGAACTGAAAAATTCAACAGAGGGGTTCAAAAGAGACTAGCATAAACAGAAGAAAAAGTGAACTTAAAGACAGGACAGGGAATTAATCTAATTAGAGGGGGGAAAAAAAAGAATGAAAAAGAATGTAGACAGCTTATGGGACTCATGGGACCAAGATCTGCATTATAGAGATCTCACAAGAAGAGCTAAGGAGACAGAAAGCTTATTCAAAGAAAAAAATATCTGAAAATATCCCTAACCTGAGGAAAGAAATTGGCATCCAGATCTAGAAAACCGAAAAGTTCTTTAAAAAAAAAAAAAAAGCTATTTAGAGAAAGAGACAGCATGAGCAGGGGAGGGACAGAGAGTGGGGGAGACAGAGAATCCCAAGCAGGTTCTGTGCTGTCAATGCAGAGCCTGTTATGGGGTTCGATCTCATAATTGTGAGATCATGACCTGAGCTGAAACCAAGACTTGGATGCTTAACTGACTGAGCCACCCAGGCACCCCAAAAAGTTCTAATTAGAAGAAGCTCAAAACACCCACAAGAACACATTAAATAATTGAATAGTCAAAAGTTGAAGACAAAGTAAGAATCATAGGGTGCCAGGATGGCTCAGTTGGTTGAGTGTCTGACTTTTGACTTCAGCTCAGATCATGATCCCAGGGTTGTGGGACTGAGCCCGTGTCGGGCTCTGCGCTGAACATGGGGCCTGCTTAAGACTCTCTCTCTCAAAAAAAAAAAAAAAAAGACAATCTTAAAAGCAGAATGACAAAAGTCATTTGTTACTTACACGGCAACCCCCTACAAGATTATGAGAATTATTTATCAGAAATATGACAGGCCAGGATGGAGTAGAAAGACAGATTTAAACTGCTAAAAGAAAAAAAAAAAGTGCCAATCAAGAATAGCCTACCCAGCAAAGTTGTCCTTCAGAATTGATGGAGAGATGGAGTTTTCCAGATACAAAAACTGAAGTTTATGGTCACTCAACTAGCTTTACAAGAAATGTTAAAGGGACTTCTTCAATCTGAAAAGAAAGAATGATAATTAGTAACAGGAAAATAAAAATCTCACTGGTAAAGGTAAATACATAAATTGAAAATAATGTTGTAATGGTGATAGGTAAATCACTTATAAATCCAGTATGAATGTTTAAAGACAAAAGCAGGGATGCCTGGGTGGCTCAGTTGGTTAAACATCTGAAACTTGATTTCAGCTCAGGTCAGGATCTCACTGTTCTTGAGTTCAAGCCCCATGTTGGGCTCTGCCCTGAAATCATGGAGCCTGCTTGGAATTCTCTCTCTCCCCTCCCTCTCTCTCTGCCCCTCCCCTGCTCTCTAAATAAACATTTAAAAAAAAATGAAGGATTTTGTAAAAAAAAAAAAAAAAAAAAAAAAGTAAAAAAAAGTACCTACAATTTGTTAATAGTTACACAAGGTAAAAATGTAAATTGTGACATCAAAAACAGCATAGAGGAAGAGTAAAAATGCAGAGTTTTAGTATGCATTCAACTTTAAGTTTTTTATCAGTTTTAAATATACTGTGTGTCTATAAGGTATTTTAAGCCTCATGGTTAACACAAAGCCAAGAATCTACATTAGATGTGAAAAAGATAAAAGGAAAGGAATCTAAATAAACCACTACAGAAAATTATCAAATCACAAAGGAAGAGAGCAAGAAGAAAGGAATAAAGAAAAATATAAAACAATTTACAGAAATTAGCCAGGTAACAATTAGACAAATCACAATAAGTTCACACATATCCATAATTACTTTAAATGTACATGGTATAAATCCTTCAATGAAAAGACATAGAGTGGCTCAATGGATTAAAACAAAAGAAAACAAACAAGACCCAACTACATGCTGCTTATAAGAGACTCATGTCAACTTTAGGGACATACACAGACTGAACATGAAGGGATAGGAAAAGCTATTCCATGCAGATGGAAACAAACAAAAAAAGCAGTAGCTATACTTAGATAAAATAGACTTATATCCCGAGTGTAAAAAAGCAAAAGATCATTATATAGTATTAACGATCAACCCAATAACAACACATAACAGATGTAAATACTTACGCACCCAACATAGAAGTACGATATATATAGGCTATAAATATATCCTATAATATATGGGATAAATTTAATAGACTTGAAGGAAGAAATGGAAAGCAATACAGTAACACTAGGGGACTTCAATGTCCCCATTTTATGTAATGGATAGATTTGATAGAAAATCAATCACAGAATATGGAGCTGAGGTGATGCATGAGACTAGATGAATTTAAACAGACATTTACAGAACATTCCATCCAACAGCAGCAGAATATATATTCTTCTCAAGCACACATGAATATTCTACAGGGTAGGTCATATATGTTAGACCAAAAAGCAAGTCTTAAAATTTTTAAGACTGAAATTCTTGTATCAAGCATCTTTTCTTATCACAATGTGAAACTAACATTCAATTACAAGAAGAAAATTGGATGGAACTGGAGAGTGTGATGCTAAGTGAAATAAGCCATACAGAGAAAGACAGATACCATACGGTTTCACTCTTAGGTGGATCCTGAGAAACTTAACAGAAACCCATGGGGGAGGGGAAGAAAAAAAAAAAAAAAAAAAGAAAAAAGAGGTTAGAGTGGGAGAGAGCCAAAGCATAAGAGACTGTTAAAAACTGAGAACTGAGGGTTGATGGGGGGTGGGAGGGAGGGGAGGGTGGGTGATGGGTATTGAGGAGGGCATCTTTTGGGATGAGCACTAGGTGTTGTATGGAAACCAATTTGACAATAAATTTCATATATTTAAAAAAAAATTGGAAAACAAATAGATGGAAATAAGGCAGCACACTACTGAACAACCAATGGATCAAAGAAGATATCAAGAGAAATGAAAGTACCTTGAGACAAATTAAAGCATAAAGAAAGCATACCAAAACTTATGGGATGCATTCTAAGAAGAAAGTTCATTATCAGTAACTGCCTGCACCAAGAAACAATAAAGATCTCAAACAACCTAAATTTATACCTCAAGGAACCAAAAAAAATAAGCCTAAAGTTAGTAGAAGGAAGGAAACAAAGATCAGAGCAGAAATAAATGAGACAAAAAGATCAATGAAACTAAGGTTTTTTTTTTTTTAAGGATTAACAAAACTTTAGCTAGACTTAAAAAAAAAAAAGACACAAAAAAGTTACATTAGAAATCAAAGAGAAGCCATTCCAACTGATACCATGTAAATATAAAGGATCATAACAGACTATAATAATGATAGACCAAAAAAACTGTAGAATTTAGCAAGAGTGGGTAAATTGCCAGGACTATACAATCTAAATATGCAATCATAGAGAAACAAAATATCTGAATAGATTAAGCATTACTAAGGAGATTGAATCAGTAATCAAACATCTTCCCAAAAAGAAAAGCCCAGGACTAGGTGGTTTTACTGGTGAATTCTACAGAACATTTAAAGAGGAATTAAAACTAATCCTTCTCAAAGTCTTCCAAAACACAGTAGCGGAAAAAACACTCATTTTGTGAGGCTAGCATTATTCTGATGGCAAAAGCAGAAAATTACACTACAAGAAAATACAATTACAGGCCAGTATCTCTGATGAACATAGATGCAAAAGTCTTCGATAAAATATTAGCAAACCAAATTCAACAATACATTAAAAAGATCATATACCATGACCAGGGATGCAAGGATGGTTCAACATTGGCAAATAACTCAATGTGATACTTACCTTTAAGAAAATGAAGAATACGAAGAAAAAGAAAAAGAAAAAGAAAATAAGAAAATGAAGAATACAAACCAGTCATCTGAATAGATGCAGAAAAACTATTTGACAAAATTCAATATTCATTCATAATAAAAACTCAACAAAGTAGGTATAGAGGGAACATACGTCCACATAATAAAGCCACTCATGACAAGCCCACAGCTAACATCACACTCACTGGTAAAAAGCTGAAAGTTTTCCCTCTAAGATCAGGAGCAAGACAAGGGTGTTCACTCTCACTATCCTATTCAACATACTATTAGAAGTGCTAGCTAGAGCAATCAGGCAAGAAAAAGAAATGAAAGGTTTCAGAATTGGGAAGAAGTAAAATGGTCTCTATTTACAGAAACATGATTTTATTTAAAAATACTAAAGACTCAACAAAAAAATTGTTGTATCAGTGAATTCAGTAAAATTACAGGATACAAAACAAAATTAACTTACAAAATCAGTAGCATTTCTATACAGTTAACACCAAATTTTCTGAAAAAATAAGTAGATCCCATTTGAAATGGCACCAAAAACAAAACACTTAGGAACATTAACTAAGAAACATTAACTAACTTAGGAACATTAACTAACATTATCTACTCTTAAAACTACAAAATACTGATGACAGAAACTGAAGATACAAATAGAAAGGTATCCTTTGTGGACTGAAGAATTAGTATTGTTAAAAGTGTCAATACTACTAAAAGGCATCTAAAGATTCAGTGCAATTCCTACTAAAATTCCAATGGTATCTTTAGCATTGTAGGATACCATTGTAGGAGTACTGTAGCAGAAAAAGCACTCCTACAATTTATATGGAACCACAAAAGACCCCAAATAGCCTCCCCCACAAAAAATCCTAAGAACAAAACATTAAGCAACACATTCCCTTATTTCAAGCTAGATTATAAAACTATAATCAGCACAACAGTATGGTACTGATATAAAAACAAATACATCAAGACAAATATAGAATCAAGATCCCCAAAATAAACCTAAGTATATATGGCCAACTAGTATTTGCCAAGGGAGCCAAAAACACTCAATGGAGAGGGGTCTCTTCAATAAAGAGACTGTTATAATTGCTATATCATGACAATGATAAGTGCAATTACATCCACCTAAAAAGCTTCATCAAAAGCAGCCATCAACCAAACAAAAAGGCAACTTATGGAATGGGAGAAAATATATGCAAATCATATATCTGATAAGGGGGTAATATCCAAAATATATAAAGAATTCCTACTCAACAGCAAAAAACAATCCAATCTAAAAAACAAGCAGAGGAGCTGAATAGACCTTTTTTCAAAGAATATATACAAATGGCCAACAAGTACATGAAAAGGTGGTCAACATCAATAATCTTCCATGAGGATCTAACAATAGTACATTTATTCTTTTTATTTTGATGGGGGGGGCAGCAGGAAACAGAGAGGGAGAAAGAATTCTAAGCAGGCTCTGCACCAGCAGTACGGAGCCCAATACACAGCTTGAACCCACGAACCATGAGATGATGACCTGAACCAAAACCAAGAGTTGGACACTTAACCGACTGAGCCACCCAGGCACCCCAAGACTATTACAATTCTAATGTACAAGGTTGTCTTTATACAAAATTTGAAAAAAAGACTTTTCTTACCATCTCCCTTTAACATGGAAGACAATCTTATCACTTACACTTTGCAGGTAGGAAAACTAGGACTCTAAGAAGCTCAAAACAGAGGTACACCCAGCTCAGTAAGATCACCAAGTAAGTCTTCCCATTATACAAGCTTGAAGAAGTCTTTCATATTATCTTTTCTAGTACTAGAATGATATGTGGTGACATCTTCATCACGGAAATCCATTTCATTTGGGTCACTTCAGCTCAAGGAAGGCTATGGTATAGTGGGGGGGGGGGGGGGGGAGTATGCTCTGATACGTGTATGATCTTCCAATCTATTCAGCAAGGTGCAGAACAGTGTATATATTATGCTATCATTTTTGTAGGAAATTACTGAAAATAATATGCATAAAAATTTTAATAGGAAATCTCCAGAAAGACTCATAAGAAAGAAGGATCATAGTTGTTTTTTTTTTTTTTTTTTTTGAGGGGAACCAAGTAGCTAGACCAGTCGTAGAAGGGAGACTTTAATTTCTTATCCTTTTATAGTTTTAGCATTTTGAAATTTTTTTTTTCAACGTTTTTTATTTATTTTTGGGACAGAGAGAGACAGAGCATGAACGGGGGAGGGGCAGAGAGAGAGGGAGACACAGAATCGGAAACAGGCTCCAGGCTCCGAGCCATCAGCCCAGAGCCTGACGCGGGGCTCGAACTCACGGACCGCGAGATCGTGACCTGGCTGAAGTCGGACGCTTAACCGACTGCGCCACCCAGGCGCCCCAGTTTTAGCATTTTGAATTGTGACTATGTTAAGTATTCAATAAGTAAACAACCACATTTAAAGATGAAAAAATTACCATAAGACATGAGATGACAAAGACTGGAAACTGAATAATACTGTCACACACAAAAGAAATGGGAATTCTGTGCATTTTATTCAACAAATCTAGGGCCTAAAACATTTGTAATTTAAATCTCTTCTATGTACTTTATGTATTTTTCCTAGAGGAAAAGGACATAAATGCTTGATGGAAATGTTTTCCTGTGACTTCTTCATAAAATCCTCAGTTATCTTCTCCTCCTTACATTAGGATTGTATCTGCAAAGAAAAAAATAAAGTTAAAGCATTAGATAAATGATGGCATTTCTTTCACTTTTAAAGTTAAAGAGCTTTCAAAATACAGTTACACTCTGGCAAACAATGAGCATGCCAATTTTATCCTTAGGATCATACATTAAGCACTGATATTTTTACTTTCTTTTGTCCTTTTGATGTTGGTTAGATGAATATTTGGTAAAAATAAAACATCATCAAAAATAACAAAAAGTCCTGTAAAAGCATTAAAATAATTAATGAAAACAGTTCAAAACTAAATCTGTTTCCACCTTTCCCAGTATGGCTTCAGACTCCTCCAACTCCCAACTAAAGTATAACATCTGCATAAGAGAGTATAATGAGCCAATTTTCTCCTACAGTATTTCAACAAATTTAGCTGGCAACCATATATTCTCCTTTAACTACTTAAAAATCAGCACCATATGTCACCATTTTCACCAATGATATACACTGTTAATAATAAAATTAAAGAATCAAATTGGCTGCAAAACAAACTCTGAGACACAGTACTTCTCGGTTCTGCCTTTAAGTAAATTTGGGAAAATGTTATTCTCCCCTAGCCAGTATCTACCTAGCAGTAGGAAAAGTAATTTTATTTTATACTATTTGTGAGTATTTGAGAGCTAATTATTATAAGGTTTCCAGCCTGCAGGAATGCTGAAAATGTGTTAAGTCAGAATTAAATTATAATCACCCATTATAAAGCCTCTCAACCTCCCACAAAAACCTGATTTGAAACTCTAATCCAGCCTCTTGTTTTTATGCTTGTGCCGACTAAAACTAAACAAATGCTCTGGTATTTTGTCTTAACTCAAAACCCATTCATTCATAATTCTACTCAGAGCTGAAAATCTCACAAATGTATCCAGCCAAATTCACCCAGTGCGGGACCCTCTTTTTGCATGAATGCCCCCATACAAATTTTAAATATCATGTGATACAGGTTCAACTGAATCAACCCCAAACCTCAAAGACATATCTAGCAAACCTAATTAAGAGGTGCTCAAAGTAAAAATACATACATTAAAAACAAAACATTATTTAGGTGAAGGGACTAAACGTCTATTTCTAAAGTCAGAAGAAATGAATATTTAATCTCTATGAGTAAAATGGTATTTTATATACATCTCAAAGATTCAAGAGAAAACAAATTAAACTTTACCTAAAGAGATCATCAGCAAGTGACTCTTCTTTTGCATGTTGATTTTGAACCTGTCAAAATTGACACAATATCAAACATTTGTTTAACGACGAATGTATGGTTCATCAACTGCTATATACTGGGTAGTCACAGTTATCTTTGAGATTTCAACATCCATAAGGTCACCAGGTTTACGAGTTCTTGCCTCTACCAGTATCTCCCCCATTCACCAGATCCTCTCCATTTTCACTTTCTGCCAAAAATTCTGCAAATGTTCTCTAATTAAACAGCATTCTCCAGTTAATCCCTTCCCAAAGGCAACCGATATAAGTATATATTGCTAGCTTATTGAGTTTTTAAATATTTTTTTCCAACAAAACGCTTTAAAAAAATTGTTTTGAGGTCACAGGACTACTGAAGGGGCTGAGATGGCAAAATCTACCCCCATCTTCAACCAGAGCAGCCTCCAGCTGCAATGGTTTTCTTCCCCAAGGTCCCAAGTCAGGCTCTGAGGCTGATGCTTAGTTACTTCACTGACAAAAGTATTTTCAACATAAACTTGCCAAACTCCTAATGCGCCGCTGAGAGGTAGGAACAGAAAACTCTGTGCTGGGTCCCTCTTTCTAAAGTGTAGCTATGATCCTACCATGTGCCATTCAAAACCCTTCAGTGACTTCTTCCACCTACCAAAGGAAACACAAACTCTTGAGTGTGACCCTTAAAATGGGAAAAGACCTTCATAATCTGGCTCCATTCTACATTCTCACCTCCCTCTTCATAAACCCTGTATGTCTGTTAAAACTCAATCACAAAACAACCAACCAACCAGACTCACCTCCCAACAAATATCTCATCCCTCTCTGCTTTTGTTCATATTTTTCTCTCTGCCCAGAAGATTACCTCTTTTCTTTCCTCTTCCCATATCTGACAATCTTTCAGTGTGCATTCATTCGATAATAATTTAGGGCCTACTATGTGCCCAGGAACATGTTCACCTCTTTACCAATGATTATCCAATCCTCTTCATTTAAAAATAACATCTGCTATGAAGAACCCCCATAAAACTTCAGCTCTACAACTCAGATTTGTCGTATCAATTTCCACCCTGTATCATATCTTCCCTAAAAGACCAGAAGTTCCTTGAATGTACATACTGTTTATTTTTATGTTAATAACTTACATTTGTGTATTTCCAGACACTATCTTAAAAGTCTTTATAAAAAAAATCTCATTTAATCTTCATATAACTTCATTACTACTATTAGACTATTATCCTAGTTTTAACCAATAAGGGAACAAAGAGTTAGATTAAGTAACTTAAGGTTGTCGTATGAAGAACAGGATTTGACCAGGTCTTCGTAAGTAAGGAGCACCACCAGGTCTTAACAGGCTATTACAGAGCTTCTGAATCTGTGGAAAGGGCCTAGATGAAGGACTTGCAGGGATTCTTCCAGAATGGTTTTCTATTCATACAGGGAAATATCAAAATGAAATTACATCTTTCCACATTTTCTAATAGGTATAGCAGCACATAAATGGGAAGATAATGATTTTTATCAAGGAGCTGTCAAAAAAAGTGGCTGGTATCATTATCATAATTATCCTTAAAGGCTTCCCAGCAGGGGATGCTAATTTTAAACTTATAATAAAGAACAATTGTAAAGAAAAATCAGCTTTATTTTATGTGTCTTAGTAGAAACATTAAGTAAAATAGTATTAAGAAATAGAAATCCTCATATTACTGACATCTTTTTAAAGGTTTGGGAGAATTACATCTCCAGTCTTTCAAAATTCCAATCAGGTTGGATAATGTCTCAAAGAATTATTATGTTTAATGCACAGAATGAAAATATCCTAAACTGAAGGAAACTTCAGGAACAGATTCAGTGATTATGAAAACAAAGACTGGTCTACAGCAGAAGCACCAAAGGAAGAACTGACAAAGAATGAAAGAAAGGCAAAAGATACATACTTAAGAACAGCGGCTGGGACCAGCCTGGGGAAGTATGATGTCAAAGCAGTAACATACTTCTATACAGACAGTGTAGTTGCACAACAAAGTCAACTCTATTATCTTAAAGAGTGAATCCAACCTAGTTCACCTAAAATTGTTCTAGCAAAGAGATTTGGTGGAATAAATCTGGAACACAGACTCTACTAATTCTAATCAAATAAACAAAAGACCGAAAAAAGTCAGCAGCTACACTGTCATTCTCTCAACCCTCCCCGTCCAAGAACAAGTAAAACCTTACAGCCATAATAATCAAGGAGCCACAGGCTTGAAAAAAGTGGCCTGCAAAGAACCAAAAGATTGATGCAGATGTTTCTAACACTGCCCCAGCACATGAAACAATGCCACAGAACTAAAACCAACCTGAGAATGCTTACCAATACTCCAATTTTGGGAAAAAGCAGCCTGAGCAGGCAAAAGAAAACACCGCTGGTGGGCTGCTGGGAAGGGACAAATGGCACAGGGAAGTGAGTGGGACTAACACTGACCAGGCACAGGCGCCACACATCCCTGACAAATTAGGTAAACAACCTAAAATGGCAGGTGATTGTCTTCTGGGAGAAGATACGCTCCCTGGTACACATTTAATTCCAACCCCAGGAAAGCGATGCACAGGTCCAGCCGAGCCTTTCCTTTCCTGGATTCAAAGTCTCCAGGCAACAGAAACCAGATGCGACATGCACTGCAGCCCCGAGCACACTGCCACACTGACGGTACAGAGGCACGAGGGTCATTCTGTTCTCCACCAGAAAGCTAAGAGCTCGGGTAGGAGTAATTTCAACTACAGTCACTTTTTGCCTCACAAACTGTCTTTAGATTGTAATCCCTACACAAAATAGCACAGGATGCTTCGCAAAGCAAACAGTATCTGGACAGGGTATTGTACTCCAAACAGCTGCCAAGATCATAGAAAACCAAAAACTACTCCACATACTAAAGGGGAAACAAAGGACAGCAACTAGAACAGAACATGCAAAATAAATGAAGAACTTAGTCTGCAAGAAATAACAATCCAAGGATCAAAAAATAAAGTTAGTAAGAACATGAAAGCAATAAAAGGAGAACCAAAAAGTTAGATGACAAAACACAATGACGATGAGAAGGGAACAAATGCTAAAACACTGAGACCTATTAATAACAAAATTTCAGAATCAAATAAATTGGAAATAGCTAACACTGACTCTTTCCATGGTTATAAATGCTTTATAAATAGCATCTGACTTAATTCTCACAAAAATTCTGTGAAACGGAGGTACTATTATTATTCCCATTCTACACAGGAAGAAACACAAGCATAAAGTAATTAAGTAAGCCACCCAGGGTCATATAGCTGATGAAGAATAACACAGACACAACTGAAATTTGAATTTTTGACACAGTGAAAGAGCTTAAGAAAACCACAGCGAGTGCAGAAGAAATGGGTATAGAGAGTAAAGGTGATCTAATAAAAGGATGGTTACATCTTAAATATACAGAACCCAGCAAACAGAAAAATGCTTTCAAAGATGCAACAGAAGGGTTCCTTGAAATAAAAAGAAATGCATCTGCAGATCAAAATAACATACTGTATTTCAGGGAAAACAAATGGAGAACTGGGAAACACTGAGACACATTCTCACTGCTTCTGACTTGCAAGTGCAAATCACCTTTAAAAGGGAGGTAAGAAAGGACTGTCAGAAGATGGGCGGGGGCAGGGAGAATGGAGGAAGTACAATCTCCTCACTGTTGACAGCAGGGAGCCAAAAACCATCGAAAATCAAATAGGCAGTTTGAAAAAAATACTGATTCTAATCTGATAGTGGTTTTTTTTTCGTATCTATCACCCCTTGGTCTTAGATGCATCTCAGAAAACAAAATATCTTGAGAAGAAACACTTGCACAAATTCAGCAATGCTTTCAGCTTTACTTTCTTCTATCGATCCTCCCCTTCTCTTGCACTCTGTCCTAGCTATTACTCCTCCTCAATAAAGAGACGTCTGGAATAGTTTACTGAATTTACATGGGTTATTTCTGGACTTCAGGATTGTAACCTCATCATTCTTTTGGGCAGCACCATAATTCTTTGAAATGCACATTTTAAATAGTAAGGCCATTTAGTCTTTCAAAAAAGAAAGGAGGAAAGATGTCATTTTCATTCTTCCATTTTTTGACACTACATATCCTAAGTGACCCTGAACAACCTCCATTTTTTAGTGACCTTTGTAACAACTTTTTAATTAAAAAGCATTTTTAAAAACAAATTGCTAGAGACTACATTAAACCCACAATGAAGAAGAATAAAAACCCTGAGAAGTTAACAACACAGCCAGCTTTTGCCCTCCTCTGTGGGTATCCACAAACCATAAAAAAAACTGGGCTCTGCCTTTGATGTCTGCAATGGGTGATGAGTGATATGAGAGAAAATCAAAGATGAGGGATCTAAGAAAAGACTCCAGCATTTAAGGGAGAAAGAGGAATAAAGTCTACAACACAAAAGAAGGTAAGAAAGAAACTTGTCTGCCTTGACCCTAGCACAGGGTGAAGGAAAGAAAAAAACTATCAAGTTTATAATGACAAGCTGGCCTTCACTCAGGTTTCTGAGTACTTTAGGTGATCCTAGGAATTAACTACCTAGGTAATCCAAGAAAATCACCAGCTGAGGCTAAAGTGGTTTCCTAGTAGTAGAACGAGACTGGCAGACACAACATATCTTTTCTGGAAGATTATAAGTCAAGGAATTCCCACAGATCAAACTACAAGGAAAATGAGTGGTTCACATAAAAAGATCACAAAATATGTACTTGGAAACAAGGCTCCATAGGAGATGATTAGCACAAACATAAATAGCAACAAGCATTTTAGGCACAGAAAACAAAAGAAGAGCTTACAAATATCAGCAGGGAACAAGATTTAGAAATGAATGAAACAGACATCCAAAATTGAAAAAATACAATAGGCTAAGTGAAAACTTAATGAATGGGTGGGAATACCAACTAGACAGAGTGGAAGGGAAAAGTACCAAACTGGAAGACAATGTGGAGAAGTTACCAAGAAATAAATTACAGAGAAAAAAAAAAAAAAAAAGATAAAATATATATAAAATAAAGATAAAGAAAGGGATATAAAATTGTAGAGTTCAGGGAAGAGTTATTATCCTCACCCCTCAATTACCAAGTGGCCCTACTTCAAATAGCCTGCTGAGACAACCTATCTGGAGCCCACCTTTGGGTTCCAGGAGGACTGGACAATCAGGCAATACAAAGACTAAGAAGAAAACATTCTAACCCTAGAGGAGGCCTTTGATTATCTCTCAATTCAATAGTCCTATGTTTCTGAAATCTTAACTTCCATGCAGTAACTTCCTCTATGGCAGAAGTTGTCCACTTTACTTAATTTTATTAAATTCTCCAGTTAAAAAAAAAGTCAGGGGTTGAAAGAATTATGAATCAGGTAGATGGTCTTTTTACATAATATCCACTAGGACTCAAAACACCTAGGAAGAAAGTAAAAAAAAGAGAAGCATAGGGGACCCTGGGGGGGCTCAGTCGGTTGAGCGTCTGTCTGACTCTTTATTTCAGCTCAGGTCATGATCTCACAGTTTGTGAGATCGAGCCCCATGGGACTCTGCAATGACAGCATAGAACCTGCTTGGCATTCTTTCTCTCCCTCTCTCTCCGCCCCTCTCCCACCCCCATGCACACGTGCTCTCTTAAAAAATTTGAAAGAGGGGCGCCTGGGTGGCGCAGTCGGTTAAGCGTCCGACTTCAGCCAGGTCACGATCTC
>NW_024412417.1:2651699-2661381 GCF_014898765.1 Herpailurus yagouaroundi
AAAAAAAAAAAAAAAATTGAAAGAAAAGAGAAGCTTATTTTTATAATCTTTCCTGTGAGTTCTTATTATAGCAGTATATAAATATATACATCTGTTATGTGTAAACAGTGAGTTCTTGAAAATCACATTCTAACATGGAGAGCTGTAAAGCAGTTTATATTTTCCCAAAAGAGCAATGTCATAACGGAGATTTGGTTTCCTGAGACTTAGGCAACATATTAGTTGTAGATATGATCGAAGACATGCCATAAGGCAAGTATGCGAAATTATAAAACTTTAAAGCAATTTCAAGTATCAAAATTATGCTGCTGATCCTAGTTTAGGGTTTTGAACATGAATTGATTATATTAAGTACCCTACTGTAAAGTGATAGGAAGACACACTCTGACATAATATGTACTTGATCAGAAATCTGTATGTTTGAACATATAAATAAAAATGAAATGAAAAATGATTGGGATTTGCTTTAAAATATTCCAGAAAGAAAAATACTCCAGAAAGAAAAAAAAGTTGAGAAAGGCAACAGATGAAGCAAGATGTGCAAATCCTGATATTTGTTGAACCTGTGTTTGAGGTTTATTTCATTCCTCTCTTTGTGTATGTTTGAAAACTTTTCATAATTAAAAGTTTAAGAATATGAACTAAATGTAAATAATTACTACTTAATAATCAACCAACATTATTTAATGATTTCTCTTACCTTCTTAAAACTTAGACTCTGGGGAAAAATGAGATGGATCAGTAACAACTACCCATGGGAGGAGGCATTAAGGCAAGGTTCTCACAGCAAACAGTTGTCAACAGTATAACTGGCTTGAGATTCCCCCACTTCACCATCGAGATGTTATGTTCATGTATCATTGAACCAAAGTGTGAAAGTGTAACTAGAGAGAATGAAGTTGGACTCTAACCTTACACCCCTTATGAAAATTAACTCAAAATCAAAGATCTAAATATAAGGGCTAAACTATAATACTCTTGGAAGAAAAAAGGGAAAAAATCCTGACATTTGATTTGGGAACGATTTCTTGGATATAATACCAAAAGCACAGGTAAGCAACAACAAAACGGATAAACTGAACTACATCAAAATTTAAAATTTCTGTGCATCAAAATACAAAATCAACAGAGTGAAAAGGCAACCCAGAGAAAGGGAAAATACCTGCAAATCATATATGTGATAATGGGGACTAATATCCAAAATACACAAAGAACACCCATAATTCAAAAACAAAAGATAAACAATCTGACAATCAGAAGAGATTTTTGAATACATATTTCTCCAAACAAGATACACAAATGGCCAATAAGCATATGAGAAGATGCTCAACATCATTAATCATTAGGAAAGTGCAAATCAAAACCACACTGAGATTCACACCAGTTAAATGTACATTATCAAAAAAAAAAAAAAACCTAAATGAAGTGCTAGAGAGGATGTGGAGAAACTGGACCCTTGCACATATTAGTGGGAATGCAAAATGGTGAAGTTGCTATGGAAAAATTATGGCAATTCCTTAAAAAATTAATATACAAGAAAAAAGAGATACAATAGAAAAACAGGAACAAGGTAATACTAAAATAAGGACTGAGAAATTCTCAGAACTGCTGAAAGATAATTCCAGATTTGGAAAGCCCAGTTCATTCACATACTATATAACTGATATTACTTGTAATATCCCTTGTATGACTGTACAACCATCTTTTAACAGTTATCTTTTAGTATTCTTTTATTTTTTGCTGGTTAAATGTCTTTTCTCTCCTTTACATTAGGATGTAAACTTAACTCATTTGTCTGGGTCCCATCTTTTTTAACTAATAAATCTAAAAGTCTCTAAAGAAGCATTATGTAAAGATACAAATTAACCTTAATGCTCTGTAACTCAGGAATTTTCCTTAATGAATGACCTTAGGCCAATTATCTTAAGTTTGGTTTTACGAAGGATGTGCTCTAAAGAAACCACAAGGGACCAGAATGTAAACCAAGCAAGTTACTAGGCCTCACTTCCTACTAACCTCCATTTCCTGCTTTAACCACTCGTCTAATTCTGTATTCTTCCGAGCATGATGAGCTATTAGATCTGATCCTCCAATGATGTGTGGAAGTTTTCCTGCTCCAGGAAATATGACCTGTTAAAAAAAAGTAAAAGTAGTAAGACTAGGGGCAACTGGGTGGCTCAGTCAGTTAAGCGTCCAACTCTTGATTTTGGCTTGGATCATGATCTCACAGCTATGAGACTGAGCCCTGTGTCGAGCTCAGTGTGAAGCTTCGAGCCTCTTGGGATTCTCTATCTCTCCCTTGCTCTTTGCCTCTCTCCCATTGACCCCCCCCCTTCAAAATAAACTTCAAAAAAATTTTTTTAAAAAATAAAATTTTTCCAAACTGCTTTCCAGAAGTTTGTACTACTTTATAGCTCTTGGCCATCCCTGGGCCAACACGGATTGCTTTATCTTTGGTAACTTCATTAATAAAAAATATGTATCAGGGGTGCCTGGGTGGCTCAGTCGGTTAAGTGTTTGACTCTGTCATTTCAGTTCAGGTCATGATCTCACAGTTTGTGGGTTTGAGCCCTGCGTCGGCTCTGCATTAATGGCACGGAGCCTGCTTGGGATTCTTTCTCTACTTCTTCGTTTGCGTGCTCTTAAAATAAATAAATAAACTTAAAAAAAAAAAGTGTGTCTTTTGAATTTTGATTCAACAATGAGACTTGGTAACATGACACTGAACATGAAATAACCATTCGGTTAAGAATAACCCTGTGGTATTCATGCGCTACACCTGAGGGATGGAAAAGAATTAAGTGGGTGCCATCTAATGGGAGGTATTTCCATCTTCCACTCTAAGTAGAAGAAAGGGGAGTTCAGAACCTTTTACACATTGTCATAGTAAGCAAAAAATTAACAAATGTTAATAGTAGCTACAATACCTCATAGTCACAGCAAGAATCAAAACAGATCATATTCTAGTGAAAGGCAGTCTTCCACAGAAACCACTAAAAAAATTAACTGTATTCTGATTAATTGCTTAAGCAAAAGGTAGTAGTAAGTAGTAGGTATGGAACAAGAAGCAAATATCCCAGCAATAGACAACAAAATACAGACTGGATCGGAAATATCCTTTTAGTCATATTGACAAACTAAATACCTTATCAGTTCCTAAAAAAGAAGAAACTCTGGCTGATGGTAACACTCAGGTACATATTTATATTTTTTATATATACACATAACAGTAAAATGCCAACTTTTCATTATTTAATGTGCTCAGTTATTTTAAACAGATCTATTATCTTCATAAAGTCCTGAGTTAAGGACTTTCAGGTCCTTTCAGGTAGCCAGAGATCATTATTATAAGTAGACAAACCCTTTCAATATAGCCTAAAGCCTGCCCCTTAAGGTGGAGAAGACCAGGTAAACAGCACCCTTTAAAGAATTCAGTCTCAATGAAATTTGTTTCCATGTATTCTTTATATACTCAACATAGATTTATTCACATATTCATTAACTGTCAGTTTATGTTCTTACTACAATAATTTTAACTGTTTTAAGCAGAAGAAATAGTATCAGTTTTCAACATGAACCGCTTTTACTATTTAGCATCAACAGTATTTCTAAAAACATTTCAAACGCTGCCCTCTGGTGATACTGTAGTTAGAGGAATACCATACCTTTTTGAATTTCTTGAAATTCTTTAATTGACCATAATCACTATTTACACAGGGTGTATTTCTGGAGGTAAAGTTACTAACCACCAGTGATCTAAATTCAGTCAGTAACACCTTCCTTGGAAACATATCACCATCACCCTGAAGCTCATCTTTGATCTTAAACGGGGTTACGACGGATACATAAGCAGAAAAGATAAGGAAAAGAAAATTACTTATTTGGACATCTACAGAAAAAGTTCAAATACCTGAGGAAAAAAAAAAACAGTAAAAAAGGTTTATTTCTGGCACCCAAACTCTGTATTTGGAAATCAAATCATAACTACTTCAAAACCAGAATATTACTTACTCAAATACTCTATACACTCATCTATGACAGAAGACTAAAACTATTTAGCATTTTTAATTTAGTAGCTTATTCCAATGAATATCATCTCAATACTTCATCTTCTATATATTTTCTCAGCAAGGAATCTGTTTTGTCTACTTCTTATCATAAAAACCATGAACTAACATTAGTGTAACAATCTGTTCTACAAGTTCTCATCTACTATATTTAAGCTTCCTTGGATTTTCAGTAACATTATTTTTCACATCTCCAAAAATCATTAGTTCTGGACACACTCATTACTCATTAACTGAAAGCCATTTTTAAACTGCAGATTGACAGTATTAAATCAGCCTGAAGATTCCTTCCTGTTACTGGATGAGATTCTTCAGGTCATTTTCTATTAACCAACTAGTTACATATCAACATTGTCAGAGCAACTCAAGGCTGACCATCTAAGTTTTTTACTCTTTTACTGCCTATTCAAATGGAAGTTGCTAACAGGACTAAAATAAAGACAGGAAGAGAAAGAAAAAAAGTGGAAAGTCAAAAGACAAGGTTCATCTATTAGTGACAGAATGTAATTAGGAACTCTAATAAATTAACAATGACTTAATACTTTTGTAAATGTGCTTTAGCATTTAGAAATAATTCACATCCATTCCTCTATCTGATATAAATGATCACCCTGCTGGAAAAGTGCTGACCTGATTTTATAAAGACCTGAGGTCCATAAATGTGAAAGTGACTTGTTCAGGATCACACATTTATGCAGAAGGCAGGGAATTATACTCAGGCTTTTCTCTATCCTCTTTTTGCTATCTCATGATTATAATATGATCAAATTATGCCCAGAGTAAGCGTGACTATGAAAAAGATCAAAATTACACAAAGGGAAATAATGAATCCTAAGAACGTAAACTAATAGTAATTGATCAGATGTTGCTCATTAAGTCAAATCTTTATAAAAATTAAAGAAAAATTTCCTTACAGATAGTTCTTCTTTAGTTGACCACAGTGTATCTTTCTTGAACTCACATTTCTTCCCAATTTCATTTTCTTGCTAAAGAAATAAAAATACTGTTCATAGAAATTATAAAATGGCAACTTTAAAAATATTCATGTTCTTGACCCAGTTATTTGATTTTCAAGTATCTTTCCTAGAAAAGCTGAGAATAGAAATCTACGCAAAAAAAGACACTGCAGTATGAATTACAAGAGCAAAGAGGACACAATCTAAGTTCATACCAGTTATTTTACAATGAGACGTGACCATAGTATAAATGAGTAAAAATGGCTACGAAATTACATTAACAGTTGATTCTAAGTTTGCAGAATAAAAATTAATAAATAAAATACAATATTATCTATGGTTATCTACAGATGGTAGGTAGGATTATCAACAAATTGTTATGTTTTGATTTTCTATATTTCTACATAGCTATGTACTACTTTTATACTCTAAAATAGAAACATTTTTAAAGGATTCTATCTAAATTTACACTTAGTATTTAATTTTAAATTGCCCTTAATCCAGGAAAAAGGAAATAGGGTTACTTTAATTACTCAAGATATATGTCTGCAATAAAATGCAAACTGCCTTGTAGTTTCCTTCACATCCAATATCCAGACCAGGTTCCAGACAAGAGCATATTATATAGATGGCTTTCTGACACTTTCAGTAAAAACTATAATCCCTTGGGTACACTAGGGGAGCATACGATTTTACATCAAATTTTCAATGATTCAATATTAAATTCAGAAAAACTGTAATAAAAAGTTGGAAAGAAAGGACAGAAAAACGAATGTACATACTTTGTTTTTGCTTAGGGACTAAAGAGAATTAATACTTTTATCAATAGTAAGGTTAAAAATTTATACTAAGCCTACCATGTGCCCTTTCACTACTTTCATATACATCACCCACTGCAAGTTAATCACAATCAGAACATTTTACACCCCCGCCCTTTCTCCCTTATACTGCCCCACTCCTTCAAACTTGCTCATCCTCTTGAGCAGTTATTTCCCATCCCAGAGAATCATGTTACAACCCACCCAAGCACTCAAACCCTAAACTTGGGAATTATCCTATACTCTTTTCTTCTCTCTCCATTTCTCATGCTGAGTCAATCACCAAGTCTTGGAGATTCTTTTTTTTTTTTTTTTTAATTTATTTATTTTGAAAAGGAAACAGAGTACAAGTTGGGGAGGGGCAGACAGAGAGAGAGAGGAGAGAGAGAATCCCAAGTAGGCACTGCACCATCAGTGCAGAGCCCAACATGGGTCTCACACCCACAAACATGAGATCATGACCTGGGCCAAAATCAAGAGTTGGATGCGTAACCGACTGAGCCACCCAGGCGTCCCTGGAGATTCTACCTTTTAAAGGCCTAGCAAACTTATCCTCTCAGACAGCCTTTCATGTTAGCATGCCCAATGCCTGGAGTAACTGGATAAATGAATGTCATTCTAAGAAAGCTGATAAAAGGAATTGCCAAAAGAGCAGAGTAGCCCTACATTTTCGTCCCAGTTCAAAACCTAGCTAAGCAACCTTGTCAAGTTACTTAATACCTTACTGTCAATTTCCTAATCAGTTCAATGTGTATAGTACTGCTTCACTGCAGAATTGCTATAAACAGAATGATGATATCCAGTAAGTGGTAGGTATTACTACTAGGTTTTGGAAGATACTGTAGTTAAGAGAAGTGGAAACCTTAATTTAGAAGAGGAGGGTAGAATGACGTGAAGAAAAGATGCTCTGCACTCAGTGGGTGCTATTAAGAAGAGGAAATGTTAAGAAGGATGAGTCATGTTTGCATTTTGTGAGACTACGAAACTGTAAGGCCACAACACAGGCACAGCTGTCATATATATAAGGATAAACTAGCAGGAATATCTAGTCAAAAGCTTTCTATTTCAGCTTATAGAAAGTATTATAAATGTGCTAGAACCTATATTTAAATCCCAAAATAGAAAAAGAGTGATTCTATCATCAACAGATTTTAGAAATCTATCTAAGGAATCCAATGTCAAAGAGAAGCTTCACATTTTTGCCTTAAAATTGCATTAAGTTTTTTTTTTAATTTTTTTTTTTAACGTTTATTTATTTTTGAGACAGAGAGAGACAGAGCATGAACGGGGGAGGGGCAGAGAGAGAGGGAGAGACAGAACCGGAAACAGGCTCCAGGCTCCGAGCCATCAGCCCAGAGCCCGATGCGGGGCTCAGACTCACAGACCGCGAGATTGTGACCTGAGCTGAAGTCGGACGCTCAACCGACTGAGCCACCCAGGCACCCCACATTAAGTTTTTTAAATGAAAGGATTAAGAATTTTTTTCCTGATAATCACTTCCACAGCTAAAAAAAGTAAGTGCAATTCCTTTATTCCATGAACATCTCATCTACAAGGACTTTCCAACAACAAATTCTTAAAACGATAAAAGTGAAAAAATTAAAAATAATCTCCCATTGTTTAAGGTTGATGAACTGCATCAATGTCAACTTCCTGGTTGTGATATTGTACTGTAATTATACAAGATGTTACAATTAGGGGAAACAGGATGAAAGGTATACTGGATTTCTCTATATAATTTCTTACAACTGCATGTGAATCAACAATTATCTCAAAATAAAAAGTTGTCAAAAATTATCTTACACTGAAAGCAAAATAACAGGCTCTTACTAAATATGTAGAGTGTTAGAATACAGTGACTGAACTTTTAATATACCCAAAAGTATATCACAATCAAATCACTATTCACCCTCCAGAAGATTTCTGTAATTTTATTTAGAATGTTATGAATTCTAAAGTAGTAAAGTAAGGACAGAGGAAATTATGCTACAGAACCACAGAACAAAATAAAGTAACTGTATGCCCTCGTATCAATATACAGCACGTAAAGCTCAGCTATTAAATGAAAGGTCTTTTCAGATACACAAAAGACTGTTTACTAAACCCCGTATCACTGGTGTATAACAATCACTTCCTGTCTCTCCCACTCTAGGATCAAATGCCCAACCCTGAGTGACCATGAACCCTGGGAGAATGTGCAGTCAATGCACAGTATTTCAGAATATTAACAGCCATACAGGAGGGGCCAAAGAGTTCTGCTATTAAAACCATAACCATTTTCAGACAGAGCTGTAGCCACTGTGAACAGTGGACCAATCTGGGATAGAAGGAAAAAAAAAAGGCTATTAAAAAAATGAAAGCATGTAATAGCATAAGACTAGAGAAAGAAAATAAGAACATACCAGAAAAAACTAAAAATGAGTACAGGAGGAAAGATACACTGCAAGGGAAATGCATTTCCATGGTGTAATGAAAATAATATAAATAGAGTCTAACTTTCTAAAGATTAAATGCTTATAGTATTAAGTAGTCTGAACACAAATTTTGGAATAGTCTGGAGCTAAAATAACATTGTAAATTCATAATACAAATAAACATACCTTTATAAAGAGATACAAATTTATTAAATGTAGTTAGGAAATCATCCCTTGGACTTCACCAATACCACATGAAACCAATGTGAAGTTCCACTCTAGTGGAAATTGCTAAGCAAGTAACTTACAGGATATATAAACCACTTGGTTCAAGTAACCTCTTCTGTAAAGTGACAGCTAATCTTTGATAATAAAGAACCTCCCTTTCTCTGAAGTTCTCAATTTGGCTAAACAGGATCTCACTGTCTATTCTTTCTTCCTTACTTATCTAATGCTAAATTTGTTAGGGACAGCAATGTGTCAAGCTTAAAACATTTCCCATACTCTCTTGTAGACTAAAGGTGAGGGATAGGGAGTCATGCAGACCATTACTAAATTCTGGCTAATAACCAAAGTTATAAAGTGAGGTTTCTGAAAGAGCTCCTTAGAATGTGAGGGGGAACTTAAGTGGAGAGGCCTTTTTACCCTGTCCCCTTCTCCACCTTGTTCTTTCTCCCTGGAAAGTTGACATGATGGCAAGAGGTGCCACCTAGTAGAGAGAAAAAGAGACACCTAAGAAATTAATACCATGGAACTTCCAAGCAGCTTTGGTTACCTACTTCTGGGCTTATTTTATTATTTTTAAAAACTTACATCCAAGTTAGTTAGCATATAGTGCAACAATGATTTCAGGAGTAGATTCCTTAATGTCCCTTACCCATTTAGCCCATCCCCCTTGCCACAACCTCTCCAGTAACCCTCGGTTTGTTCTTCATATTTAAGAATCTCTTGGGGCACCTGGGTGGCACAGTCGGTTAAGCATCCGACTTCAGCCAGGTCACGATCTCGCGGTCCGTGAGTTCGAGCCCCGCGTCAGGCTCTGGGCTGATGGCTCAGAGCCTGGAGCCTGTTTCCGATTCTGTGTCTCCCTCTCTCTCTCTGCCCCTCCCCCGTTCATGCTCTGTCTCTCTCTGTCCCAAAAAAAAAATAAACGTTGAAAAAAAAAATTAAAAAAAAAAAAAAAAAAGAATCTCTTATGTTTTGGGGCGCCTGGGTGGCTCAGTCGGTTGAGCGTCCGACTTCGGCTCAGGTCACGATCTCACAGTCCGTGAGTTCGAGCCACGCGTCGGGCTCTGGGCTGATGACTCGGAGCCTGGAGCCTGCTTCCGATTCTGTGTCTCCCTCTCTCTCTGACCCTCCCCCGTTCATGCTCTGTCTCTGTCTCAAAAATAAATAAACGTTAAAAAAAAAAAAAAAAAGAATCTCTT
>NW_024412417.1:2661481-2666579 GCF_014898765.1 Herpailurus yagouaroundi
AAACTGGATGTATCAGAATCTTTGGGGATTTTGGTCTGGGTATCCATATTTTTAAAAAAGCTCACCAACTGGGGTGCCTAAGTGGCTCAGTTGGTTAAGTGTCCGACTCTTGATTTTGGCTCAAGTCATGATCTCATGGTTTGTGAGTTCCAGCCCTGGGTTGGGCTCTACTCTGCACTGATGGCATGGAGCCTGCTTGGGATTCTCTCTCTCTCCCCCTGCCCCTCACCACTCTCTCTGTCCCTCCCCTGCTCACATGCACCCTTTTTCTCTAAAAATAAAGTTCAAAAAAAAAAAAAAAGCTCACCAGCTGATTCTGATGCATCTGATCCACAGAAAGGCATTTAAGATTCACTCAAAATAAACTAACAAATAATAAGGATTTTCTCTCATAGGAAGATGCCAATATATAGGCTAAACAGGACACCTACTTTGTTTTCTCAACAGTAGTTATAGATTTACAGTGCTTGATACACACTAGGTTAACAAATACTTATTAAATCATTATACCTTCCAACCACTTAATCTTTATCCTTTTACTCAGTCCTGTCCTTATGCAGTAGCCATTTACAGGAGGGGAGTGACCACAACCATGAACAAGAGTAGAGCTAATCAACCTAAATGAAAGATCAGAATATTATATTTTTACTTTTCATCAGGTCCATGCTCTCACCTAATGACCTAACTATTCTACAGAAGTGGGCAACGTAGGCATAAAATACAAAATAATCTGAAGACTTTTCTTAGATCAAAGTGGTAAGACAAGTTATTGACATTCATGAAAATAGGATATTAAAGACCAAAATGAAAATAAAAATTCCTACTGATGTTATACCTGATTTATCTAACAATTTATTTCATAGTTTGTTTTACTAACTCTCTTCATTTTTGTATGTCTGCTTGCTCTATTAAGGCATCTCCTATACTTACCATCAGTGCCAAAGGTCTCATATAATAGTATAGTAATAATACAGCCTGGAACTATATTAATCATGAACAACAGTTTGTTGTCATTTATTATATACTGTCAAAGAAACACTATTTTTAATATTTACCTTATCCACCAACAAATCCTTATACTTAATACTGGGTGCTGAACACATGAACTTTTTCAAGGAAACAGTGGATGCTTCTACTGTCTTAAATTTCTTTTTAATCTTCTAAGTTTCTGTCTGTGATACTTCTCATTAAAAAAGGTTACTTACAGATATTCTGTTACTTTCTGGTATTGCTTCATCATAATTAAAAGTGCCATTTGTTTCTATATCCAATCTTGGCCTTTTCCTAATATTGACATCTTCCTCTTGTTTTTGAACTTTCACTCCAATTTCTAACTCTGATTTTGTGTTGAGTAACTCTTCCAATATTTCATCTTCAATGGCTAAATCATCAATTTCTTTTCTTTTTTCTGATCTTAGTTTGTCTGTAGAAAGAGATTCATTGGCAGAACTTTTCACAGTGGATTTTAAATCTGTATCTGTAAGTAAGTTATCTGGTTTCTTTTCCAGAAGCTCACTCTGAAATAGAGACTG
Source organism: Herpailurus yagouaroundi (assembly GCF_014898765.1). Classification (NCBI taxonomy): domain Eukaryota; kingdom Metazoa; phylum Chordata; class Mammalia; order Carnivora; family Felidae; genus Herpailurus; species Herpailurus yagouaroundi. The sequence continues at coordinate 2,663,014 of NW_024412417.1, forward strand.
TTCCTTATTTTTCCATGCTGAGGGTGGAGCAGGTTGTGTCTGTTCTAACAGAGAACAAGACATTTCTATTCTTGCTGATTTGGGTGAAAAAATTTCTTGATTTTCTTCATCTCTTTCCCTTAGATTTAAAAAAGGAGAGAAGAAAACAAAACAGAAAATGAACGCAGCTGATATCTGGCAATATTCACTTCCTCCCATTTAATGCACAATATTCTTGTTTTTATTAATATTACTGGGAATAAAAGAAAGGACATCTTAAAAAAGTACATAATTCATATAGACTACTGCTTTCATAGGACTGCCAACCCAACGGCTAAAACAATAGGGAGAAGTCTATCTTCTCTGCTAAGGCAGCAGTAGCTAATAAATCAATGGAGAGGAAAAGGTAGGCAGATATAAAAATACAGAGGATTTGTTGCCGGGAAACAACAGCTTACTTTATAATGTAGGGAACTTGCAGGCAGGGAAAAATTACCTTGGAAATAAAACCTGATGGGTTAATGAGAGCTAATTCAAGGTAATAAGTCAGAGTAGCTCTATCCACAATACAGCACAGACTATACACTGCAAGTAATATGTGAATACATGGGGCGCCTGGGTGGCTCAGTTGGTCAAGCGTCCGACTTCAGCTCAGGTCATGATCTCACAGTTCATGGGTCGAGCCCTGCATTGAACTCTGTGCTGACAGCTTGGATCCTGAAACCTACTTTGAATTCTGTGTCTCCCTCTCTCTGCCCCTCCCCAACTTAGTGCTCTCTGTCTCTTTCTCTCTCTCTCAAAAATAAACATTAAAAATTTTTTTAAAAAGTGACTATAAGAGTTTTCTATACAATACTGTTTAAGTACTGAATAGTTTATTCATTTATATACTGTACTTCTAACATCCACAGGGAACATAAAAAAGTGGATCTCTGCTTCCCAACAGTTTACTGAATTCATGCTAATTTGGAATAATCAAGGTGATATTTTAATAACACAAATATAGTATCAGGGTACTGGACAGATTTATCAAGAGGTTTCTGCAATAATTTAGGTAGAGTTTAAATCAGAGAGCTGGCAATACAAACAGATGAAAAGGGAGGAACTTAGGAAACAATGAAAATAAGAGTTACAATACTGTTTTGGGGGGTAGAATAGAGAGTCAAAGATTTTGATAAAGTGAACTACTAATAGAAAAAATACATAATCGATGACAGAGGAGAAAAGATTTAGGTGAATTATTTGGGAAAACAGCAGAAAATTCCTGTGGGAAAGCAGAAGTGAGGTTTAAAGGTTAAGTTAAGGCCAAATATATTGATCATCTGTAATAAAGTCATGAAACTCTGAAGGTACCACATACAACACATAAAAAGCAGTAGTATGAAAAAAGAAAGAAGTCCTCAAAGGGGGCAGAGAAGCAAAACAACCAGAAGCTACTACTACTTCCGAGAAGACACTGTAAGGAGAATAAAGATTCAAGAGTTGAGTATACCAAAGGCCACTAGAGCTAGCAACTGTGTCAATGGTTACTTTTCAAGGACATCATGTCAAGATGAAATATTGCTGGTTAAGAATTATTTCATACAGCAATGGGAGCAGTAACAGTAATATCTTTTTTTGAGAAGTTTAATAGTGATTGTGAAAGACAAAAGGCATTTGCTAGAGGAAAGAACCAAGTCAAGGGGAGGTTTCAAAAAATAAAAGGGACAGACAGCTTTTGAAAAGAGAAGGACCTAGAATAATTAAAGGCACTGGAAACTGAGAAACTACCTGAAAGCGTGGTCTTAGAGGAGGTAAGAGAAGTTGAAAGAATGAGGTGTGGGAAAGCTCTTCTTCAAAAGAAGCATGGTAAAATGAAATATCAGGTAAGCTAAGCTTTCTAGGAAAAAATAATCTATCTACAATGACCTTAGTGAAGGAGGAGATTTGGACATTTCTGAAAGGGCATGAGGTCAAAGAGTCAGTTTTCCACAGAAGCATTTTCAAGCAGAACACAGACTAAATGCCATTCTATAATCATATAACAGATATTAATATTTTTCAGAGACACAGAGGCATTATTTTAAAATATACCGTTTTTTGGTAGACGGCTGAAAGTAGTTTTTGATGGAGTTGGTCTGCTGCTGAGAAGCCCCATCTCTACTTTTATTTACACCTGAGAATTTATTTGGTGAAAGCTGATAGGTTGGGATTTTCATCCTAACCAGAGTATTTGATACTGTATTATTATCATTAGAGCTTATTTTGTGGGGTTCCTTCGCAGCGGATATTTCTTGTGAAGACATTCTGAATTTCTGTTCCACTCTGGAGATTTTGATTTCTTTAGGTCTTTCACTCAAATCCATGCTGTAGCAAAAGAAAAGAATGCAAGGTAAACAAGTGGATTTACAGCAATTTTTATCTAGAAACAAAGTCCTCTAAATAGTACTATTGATACAGCTTTAGAACATAATTATCTTTAGACAATAATTAAATGAATATATTTCACTACCTCAAGAAAGTCACTCCTTTTTCATCAAAGCTCCCTAAAGACAAATGATAACTTTCTCTTCTTCATTCCTTACAGCACACAATGTCCAGCATACTCTATTATAAAAAACTACCATACACACATGAGTATCACCCTAGTATTCTATTAAAAATTAAACTAGGTAAGGGGCGCCTGGGTGGCGCAGTCGGTTAAGCGTCCGACTTCAGCCAGGTCACGATCTCGCGGTCTGTGAGTTCGAGCCCCACGTCGGGCTCTGGGCTGATGGCTCAGAGCTTGGAGCCTGTTTCCAATTCTGTGTCTCCCTCTCTCTCTGCCCCTCCCCCGTTCATGCTCTGTCTCTCTCTGTCCCAAAAATAAATAAACGTTGAAAAAAAAAAAAATTAAAAAAAAAAAAATTAAACTAGGTGATAACCTAGGTAATTATTACTTTAAAATTTCAGAATTATTTTCATGCAAAAAAATTAATTAAAAAAAGGAAAATCAGAAAAAGGACAATCTTCTACAATTCCAGCATCATGTATAAGGAGATATTTAGATCCCCTTTAGAACTAAATTAGATAAATTTAGATTCACATGAACTGATATGGCTATATTCTACCCAGATGGCAAGAATACAGATGAACTAATAATGGTTATATTCCAGCCAGATGGTAGTCCCTAGAACAGAACTCTATTCTCTACCAGAAAAATATCGAAAACACACACATGGTTCTACAATGTATGGTTAAACATATACTGCCTTTAATACTCTTATTTCACACACACACACAAATATTCTTATTTCACAAAAAACTAAAGTGGTCATACAGATGACTTTCAAAACATTAATAGTTTCTCTTTAAAAAGTTACATCTAGGCTGGGGCACCTGGGTGGCTCAGTTGGTTAAGTGTCTGACTTCGGCTCAGGTTATGATCTCACGGTTCATGAGTTCAAGCCCTGCATCGGGCTCTGTCCTGACAGCCTGGAGTCTACTTCGGATTCTGTCCCTCTCTCTCTCTGCTCCTCCCCTGCTCATGCTCTGTCTCTGTCTCTCAAGAATGAATAAACGGCCCACTCTCACCGCTGTTGTTTAACATAGTGCTGGAAGTTCTAGCA
>NW_024412417.1:2666979-2722446 GCF_014898765.1 Herpailurus yagouaroundi
TGATTAAGCATCCAACTTCGGCCCAGGTCATGACCTCATGGTTCATGGGTTCGAGCCCCATGTGGGGCTCTGTGCTGACACTCAGAGCCTGGAGCCAATTTCAGATTCTGTGTCTCCCTCTCTGCCCCTCCCATGCTTGCGCTCTCTCTCTCAAAACTAAACAAACATTAAAAAATATTTCTAAAGTTATATCTGACCTCAATATAACAAAAGGATATATTAAAATTTTAAATATGATCCAATATAGTGATATCACAAATATCTTTCAATATGAATAGTTTATTATGGATTATTTAAAATATACTATCTTAAATGAAAAATACCGAAGAATATATGTAAGTTGCCCTTGCTCAAAAAAAACCCCAAAGAACAAAAAAGTCCTCTTCAAATAGAGAACTACTAGAAAACTATCTTCACAAACAAATATTAATTGTTTAGATAGCCAGGTAGAAACACAGAAAGGATCTCCAAGGGGCGGCTGGGTTAAGTGTCCGACTTCAGCCTAGGTCATGATTTTGCTGTTCCCGAGTTCGAGCCCCACATCGGGCTCTGTGCTGACAGCTCAGAGCCTGGAGCCTGTTTCAGATTCTGCATCTCCTTCTCTCTCTCTGCCCCTTCCCCACTCACACTCTGTCTCTCTCAAAAACAAACATAAAAAAAAAAAAAGTATCTCCAAAGTTGTAATATTCAGATAAAGGCAACATTATACAGTACACATTTATTTCAAAGTTATTTCACCAGTCACAAAAAAAGTACATAATTCTTTTTGGTCTTCCATGTGCATTTCTAAGAAACAACAACAAAAAAACTTTGTAAGACAGTGGTTAGCAATCTATGGCTTACGGACCAAATCTGGCCTCCCACTTATTTTTGTAAATTAAATTTTATTGGAACACAACCACACACATTCATTTACAAGCTGTCCAAGGCTGTTTTCATGCTACAATGGCAAAGCTAAATAGATGTGACAGAGATCAATGACCCACAAAGCCAAAAATATTTACTCTCTGGTCCTTTATAGAAAGTTCACCAATCTTGCCCTAAAACATGACATCCCATTCTCCCATACTTTATCTCCTAAGAACTAATCTGAAAATGGCACTGACTTTACTTCATAAATATACTATTAACTCACTGATAGAATTAAGTGTCTGTTAACAATGAAGCTTTACCATGTATCTGCTTGCTCTGATTCCGTATCAGCTACATATGTTGTAGTGTTCACTGGGGCACTTAACATTAGTTTTTCATTGACAGACAAGCCTTGGGAAAAGCTTGGCCCTGGAGTCATCTTCAATGCTGTAAATCACACAAGCAAAAGGAAGAATCATAACTGCTAGACACAAGATGAACATTTTGTCACTTAAAATGGTTAGACTGTTCCATGCCAAGGAAAGTAAGTTGGTAACATAGAACACAGTTATCTTCAGTCAGTGGAGCCAACAAATACTTAACGAAATAGCCTAAAAGCAGCTTGTTGGCATTTGTAATGGGCTTATCTGCATCAAATCATTTTAAAGCTACATCAAATCTTTCATGAAGTATTATAATCTTAAATAAAAATAAAACCAACAAATTATAATTCAAATTATGCTTTAAGTCAGTAGGCCAAAAAATTGCATTTCTTCCCCACAGAAAGAATATCGACCCTACTTGGTCTACACAAATCAAAATTAAAGTGAGTTTCACTTTCTGAAGGAATACTATCTGAAAAAAAAGACATACATAGTTTTAGGCACAAATTTTGTGGTCACTCCAGAAAACCATAATGATTACTTCATCTTTTCATTAATTAGAACAACAACTTAATTCAAGTGCCACTCTTCCAGTATACTTTTCTGAACCTCCCACGCTGAATTAGGTATCCTTCATTTCAGCTCCCATACCACCCTTTACATCACACTGTTAACTTTTTGCACACTTACCATCAGCTACACGACCTGCATTAAATTATTTAACCTCTCTATGCCTTAGTTTCCTCATTCATTAAATCTGGATCATTTTGTTTTGAGGCACAATGAATTGATACATGGAGAGCACTTAAAAAAATGCGTGGAAACAGTAAGTACTATGCAAGTACTGTATTAGCTGTTATCATCACTTTATATTACGCTTGTTTACTTGTTTCTTTCCCTTATTAGACTTGGAATCTCAAGAGTAGGAGCTGGCTGTTGTTCATATCTAAATCTTTGGTACCTGAGCAACGTTTCAGACAGTACATATAAATAAGTTAATGGAATTAAATTATTAAAAGAAAATTTTAAAAAGTTGACATCTACTAAGTTAAATTATCACTTGTTAGGTCCTCATGACATAGGATGTGCTAAATAAATGTTTATTGCTGATTCCAAATTCAGGTATATAAATGACTTGTCACTTTCCTTATATGACCTCCTTAGAAGCTCATTCGCATCTCCTTAAACACACATATCCTTAGAATTCATGTCAGCGTGCACTTATGTTTGTAAAAAATAATAATTACAAATACTTACATTATTACTAAAAGAAACTATAAGTAGAATGTAAAGATCCCAAATAAGTGATGTTTGTCAACAAAACATTTATAATGTTCTCCTTGCTGAAAATACTATATAGGAAGGAATCTGACTGGCTCACCTCTTTATTCCAAGTGATGAGATTACAGGTATATTACAAATATTCAATAAATATCTGAATTAATAAATGAAAAAATATGGAAGGAAGAAAGTAAGGAGGGGAGAAAGGGAAAGATACATGATTTTGTCTATTCCCCCACAACAGGTTATGGTGTAAAATTGTTTATAAGTCAGATGTCTAGGACTTGGAAACTATACAGACCCACCTATGTGCATTTGCAAGAAGTTAATACTACTGATTTTAATGTTGATTTTTACTCCTTATGACCCTGTTTCTATATGAAATGATACAATAGAAAAGGTACTAGTCTAAGTGTTCAAAACACCCAAACTTTAGGATTGGGCTGAACATGAAGTATTTACGGAACCTTATCTTTTCTCAGCCTTGAGAGCTCTCTTACCTTTTGAAAGAAAGACAGATTAGATGATCTCTAAGGCCCTTTTGGCCATAACACATTTCCAACAGTGGATGATAAAACTTTGTTGCTCCACACTGGCAAAGATAATCCTGTGTACCAACAATTTAGTTCAATTAAGGAAACATTCATACCTAGTACAAACAAGTACTATGCGTGGTGCTGTCAGGGAATCCAAAATTAGTAACAGATAATTAATCTAGTGGCTGAAAGAGGCATGGAAACTGGTTACATTTCAAAGTAAGAAGAAACGCTAACTGGAATGCAAAAAAGTTACTGGGGTACAGAAGACACAATAATTCTGATTTGGAGAGTTATGGGAGACAAAACAACTTAGAAAAACTTCATGAAGCAGGTAAGCATTTGCAGAATGAATCAAATTTTGAAGAGCAGTACTGACATTCTAGAACAGGGACCATGATGAGCAAGATCAAGGAGTGTGGAAACTATAAATAATATGACACATATATACTGTAGGGAGATGTATTTTTAAAAAGATGAAGATGGGAGAAAGGCTTTATCAGCTAAACTGCTGAGGGCTCAGACCTCTTGATGAAGGGCTCAGGGTTTTACTTCATAAATAATGAGCTTGTAAAAGGTTTTAAGAAAAGGTAAGCTGATTCTATTGGCAAAGTGAAATGTTAACTGTAGAGGGGACTATGGAGACAGGACCATCATTGGTGCAATTACAACAGCCCTCAGGACAATCAGACAACAGAAGGTTCAAATGGGGCACTGGCTGTTGAGAAGGAATGGCAGCAGACCTCGTGAGTAGAAGTTACAGAGAGAAAATTTCAGGTCTTGTTTTAGCTTTCTCTTTATGCTTGGCCTTACATGAACTTGTCCAATGTGTTTGTTTATTAACTGAATCTTGACCTCTAGAATATAAAGTTCACAAGAACAGGTATCTTGTTTTACTTTATTCACCACTGTATCCTCAGCACTTAGCAACAGTGCCCAGTACACGGCAGCTACAAATATTTATCAAATAAATAAACGGATAAGGAGTGTTAAAAGATGGTGAAAATGGTTATCCCTGACAAGTACAGAGTAATATGCATACAGTCTATCATCAAGTTATGAATAAAGATGTTATAGAATCAAGAAAATAATGCTTTAATTACCTGTACTTGGCTGGCCGTGAGGATCACAGTAATTCTCTGTAGTCATGAAAATGACTGCCAATCCAATTTCTGCTTCAGGAATAGGTCTAAGACCCTGCCTGTGAAAATAAAACAGATTAAGTATGATAGTATACTGAAACTAACAACTCTTATTAAAGTGGTATCAAGTTGAATCTTTTTATTCCTTCCTTAAAGAGGTATCACAATTTTACGGTATGGAGAGAATTTCAAATACACTGAGTACTGGCCTACTAAATTGGGGCAATGCTACACTGGGCAAGCCCATCACCTTTTAGTAACTCGGTTATTTCATCTAGAAATAAAGACCTAGAATAAAGGATATAGAGACTTCCAGTTCTGAAATTCTGTAATTTTTAGAATTAAAAACAAAACAAAAACAAAAAACAGTAATGCCCCGATGAAGCAATAAATTATTCTTTAATTTTTAACATTTATTTATTTTTGAGACAGAGAGACAGAGACAGAGCACAAAGAGGAGAGGGAGACAAGAATCCGAAGCAGGCTCCAGGCTCTGTCAGCATAGAGCCTGACGCGGGGCTTGAACTCACAAACTGCAAGATCATGACCTGAGCCGAAGTGGGTCACTCAACTGACTGAGCCACCCAGTAGCCCCTAAAAGAAATTTTTATAAGCAAACCTAATACTAGGATCCAAAGATAAAACTTGAGAGACAGAAGACGGTAGACAGGGAAGGAGAGAGAAAACTACAAAGAACTATCATAAGCTGTATCTATACATGTTTTATAATTTAAAGTTTAGTAAATAAAATCATTTTACCAAATTTACATGTATTAAGCAAACTTATTAAAGAATCATACAGTGAACGGTACGTACCTTCTGTTTTCTGTGAATGAAATAACTGCCATATAGAAACTCTACCTCAGACTTTAAGAACTATAAAACTCCTTTAAACGCTTATTGTAAAGATGTTTTAAGTGGTTGTAGTTTAAAAAGTCTTTTTCAAATGCTAAACATTTTGTTTACGTCCTAGGTTTATGTAAATAAAATTCAACCGTATGTGCAATTATGACAATACCATATTAAAATATATTTTTAAAGCAGAATAGGGGCGTCTGGGTGGCTCAGTCAGTTAAGCATCTGACTCTTGATTTCGGCTCAGGTCATGATGCCATGGTTCGTGAGACTGAGTTCTGTGCTGGGCTCTGTGCTAACAGTGTGGAGCCTGCTTAGGATTCTCTCTCTGCCCCTCCTCTGTGTGCACACGCTCTCTTTCTCAAAATAATAAAACCATTTTTTGAAAACAAAAAAATTTTATGGGGTTCCTGGGTGGCTCAGTTAGTTGAGTGCCCGACTTTGGCTCAGGTCTGATCTCACCGTCTGTGAGTTCGAGCCCCGCATCGGGCTCTGTGCTGACAGCTCAGAGCCTGGAGCCTGCTTCGGATTCTGTGTCTCCCGCTCTCTCTGACCCTTCCCAGCTCACACTCTGAGTCTCTCACCCTCAAAAATAAAAAAACATTCAAAAAATATTTTTAAAATATTAAAAAAATAAAGTATTATAATCAAGTGATCACATATCTATTTATAATTCAGGTAATTCAAAATTGATATTTTATTACCTTTTTTTGAAACTGTAAATTATGTAAATTAGTTATACAATTTAGCCCCATAAAATAAAAACATTTTTAACATATAATTAAAAATGCTACACAGATACTATGTCATCCTAAATGGGGAAACACAATCCTTTTAAAGTCAATAGTGAGATAAATGTGGCTACTAACCCTAATTCAACACTACTCTAGAGGTTCCAGTAGGTATGAACAGAGAAAGATAGAAAAGGAGAGAAGTATCAGAGGTATAAGGATCTAAAAAAAAGGACAAAAACTTTACTTACAGATGAGGATTTTTAAAAAAAAAAAAAAAAAAAAAAAGACCGCAGATACATTAGAAATAAAGGGGAGGCTAACAAAAGTAACAGGATATAAGAGTAATATCTAAATGACTACTGAATTTATATTAGAAAATGTAATTAGAAATAACATATTTATGTTCTACTTACCAGACATATAATATCTACCAAAAAATATGTAGTACCGAGGAATAAATCTAATAAAAGGTACTCATGATGTCTACAGGGAAATTATAAAAATTGTTAATTCTCCCCAAATTGATTTGTAAATTCAATGGCATTCCTAATCAAAATCCCAGCAAGGTTTCTGAAGATGACTCAAAATGTATATGGAAAAATACAGAGCAAAGAATGGACAGGACGATTCTAAAGAAGAGCAGAAAGATTTACCATAGTAGATTATGAGGACTTGATGTTATAGTAATTAAAACAATGTAGTAAATGTGGTGTTGGTACAAGAACAGACATAGTGACCAATGGAATAAAGCCAAAAACATCCCTATGCATGTATGGAACTTTGGTATAAAACAGAATCAATTCCAGATAGATTAAAAATAAATTTCAGGGGCGCCTGGGTGGCTCAGTCGGTTAAGTGGCCGACTTCAGCTCAGGTCACGATCTCGCAGTCCGTGAGTTCGAGCCCCGCGTCGGGCTCTGGGCTGGTGGCTCAGAGCCTGGAGCCTGCTTCCGATTCTGTGTCTCCCTCTCTCTCTGCCCCTCCCCCGTTCATGCTCTGTCTCTGTCTCAAAAATAAATAAAACATTAAAAAAAATAAAAAATAAATAAATAAATAAAAATAAATTTCAAAAACAAAATATCAAAACAGTAGCAACAAATTAGTAAAAAGCATAGGTGAATATCTTTTTAATCTAAGAACAGAAAGATTTCTTAAGTTTTTTTTTTTACATTTATTTATTTTTGAAAGGCAGAGAGAGACAGAGCACAAGTGGGGAAGGGACAGAGAGAGAGGAAGACACAGAATCCGAAGCAGGCTCCAGGCTGTCAGCACAGAACCCAATGCGGGGCTTGAACTCACAAACTGTGAGATCATGACCTGAGGTGAAGTCAGACGTTTAACTGACTGAGCCACCCAGGCACCCCTAGAAAGATTTCTTAAAATACAAAGAGCACTAAGAAAGAAAAGGTTATTTAATGTTAATTTTTAGTATATTAAAATTAAGGGCTTTCATGTATCACCAGTAAAACACTAATGACAAAGTGGTAAAAGATTTTGCAATACATACAAGTGAAAAAAGGAATAATATTGAGAAATATATAGAACTTATACAAATAAAAAAGAAGAGCATACAAATATGCAATTACCACATGATCCAGGAATTGTACTCTGGGGCATTTATCCCAAAGAAATAAAAACTTATATTCAAAAGAAACTTACTTGTACATGTATGGTTATACAGGTTTCATTCTTTACAAAAACTGGAAAAATGCAGATGTCCTTCAATAGAATGACTCAACAAACCGTAGTATATACATATATTTATACATAACACTAATGAGCAATAAGAAAGGATGAATGACTGATACGCACAACTTAGGTGAATCTCCAAGGAATTATGCTAAATAAGCAGCCCAGTCCTAAGGATTATATGCTATATGATTTCATTTATACAACATTCTTTTAAAAGACAAAATTTTATAAGTGGAGAATAAGTTAGTGGTTTGCCAGGATTTGGGAACATGGAGTGGGAAGTGAGGACGGAGAGAGGAAAGGAGGGAGGGAAGTGGGTGTGGCTATAAAAGAACAACAGGAGGGATCCCTGTGGTGATGGAACTGTTCTGTGTCTTGACTAAGGTGGTGAATATATGAACCTACAAATGTGATAAAATTGTATAGAACTAAAACACATTCATACACACAACTGAAAAATCCATATTTAAAAAAATAAAACAATTACACCAATAGAAAATGAGGTCAAACACATGAACAGCTATTTCAGAACAGGAAAGACAGATGTCCAATAAACATTAGAAAGAAATGTTTCTCACTGGTGATGAGAAAAATAGAAATCAAAATCTTAAGACATGAATATACATCCATTCAATTAACAAAAATGGTAAGTCTAAAAATATCAAGTGTTGAAAACAATGTGCATCTACTTGATCTTTTATATACCGTGGGTGGAAGTATAAAGCGGAAAAGAATTTGATACCACCTCCAGAGGTTGAGTGTTCACATCACCCATGACCCAGCAGTCCTAACCCTAAGAATATTCTCCAAAGAAAATCTTGCATTAAGTACAACCAGGAAATATAAAAAATGATCTTAATAGCAATGTTTACAATAATAAAAACCAGAAATAAGGTATTTTTCAATGTGGAAAAAATGAATGAACTGTGGTCTATTCGCACAATGAAACATATTTTACCATCAAAACAAATTACAGCAACATGCAACAAAATGGATGAATTCTTATTAGCAATGTATCAAGTGAAAAAAATCCCCAAAGATTACATGCAGTATGAGGACCAGGTTATCAAGTTAAATCAACTAAAACATACATACACATATTTTAGGAATATATTAAAAAACAATAAAACTGTATATAAAATGATAAGCAAAGGATTCAGGAAGATAGTTATCCCATGTAGGGGGGACAGTGGGCTAGGAGTATCCTATTTTAGAGGTAGGTTATTTTCAAGTACCTAGCTTGTATTCTGCAAAGCAGATTCTCAGATATTTATTATGTAATTTAAAATACTACTGGGGTGCCTGGGTGGTTCAGTCGGTTAAATTTCTTGACTTCAGCTCAGGTCATAATCTCGCGGTTTGTGAGTTTGAGCCCTGTGTCGGGCTCTGTACTGACCACTCAGAGCCTGGAGCCTGCTTTGGATTCTGTGTCTTCTACTCTCTCTCAAAAGTAAACATTAAAAAATAAAAAAATAAATAACTACTTAACTAGTGAACAAAATTAAGTTGTATTAGTTATGATTCCATGATGACAGTGTATCATGAACCAAGGATTAAGACTCATCCAATTTTGTGCAAAACTGTGCAACAGGTGAAGAGAGGAAAAGGCAAAGAGGAGGAAAGGATAAAGAGAAGATAACTAAATTAGTAACAGGAAGAGTTCCCAAATTTGAGCTAAGATACTGGGAATATACCTTAGCAAGGACAAAAATCATTTCCCTTAGACTTTGAAATTTTCTTCACAAGGTATTTAATTTTAACCACTGATGTCCAATACCCACTTTTTTTTTTTTTAATTTTTTTTTTCAACGTTTATTTATTTTTGGGACAGAGAGAGACAGAGCATGAACGGGGGAGGGGCAGAGAGAGAGGGAGACACAGAATCGGAAACAGGCTCCAGGCTCTGAGCCATCAGCCCAGAGCCTGACGCGGGGCTCGAACTCATGGACTGCGAGATCATGACCTGGCTGAAGTCAGACGCTTAACCGACTGCGCCACCCAGGCGCCCCCAATACCCACTTTTTACAACTAATCAATAGAACTATGGCAGTAGCCAATCCCAGTATTGCCTTGTCTGAAATTCAGTTAATAGCTGGCTTTACTGGCCACCTGCCTGATCTAACTGCACGTTCAATGACTATCAGTGGCTTGGACTAAGTGGACACATGTTACCTTAAGTGTCGGTCTTTCTCAAATTATAAAACTGCCTTCCCTCCAGAACCAAATTGTAATGGGGCCAAATGTCACCGTATGATGAAGGCACCAGCCTCTGATCAACTTTGTAGCTACTTTCTTACCTCGGGGTCACGGTACATGCTGAGAAGCAGTGAGATGTAATGGTGAAGAGCATGCACTCTGTATCCAGGCTGCCTGGGTTCACATCCTGGCTCTTGCTCACTCCCTGTGTTCTACCCCTTTTGTCTTATCTATACAATGGGTACCATAACAGTAGATAATACACAGAGTTGTGTGAGGATTAAATGTCTTTATATACGTTAAAACTCTTAGGATCTGCTATACAGTATTCTGTAAGCATAGCTTTCACTACTGCTGTTTTGCCTGGCTTTCAAAGACTGGTCATAGGTAAAGTATTGTCTAAAAGAGGCCTTCTCTTCTTTATGCTATTTAAAATAAACTTCTTCCCCTTGCCTTGTTATTCCACTTCCTTTATACACATTTGTAATTATCTGGTTACTTGTCTTAATCTGTCTTTCCCTCTAGACAGTAAGCTCCAATGGTGGCAGGGACCACAGCCACCTTGTTTACCACTATATTCCCAGTGCCTAAAACATATGAAAACAATAGTAAATTCTGGATGTAGTAGCAAGATATCACCGTTTTTATACAAGTATTTTCTTTTTGTAGCAGTTACTACATCTCCATTAAATAAAATATTTATAGGGGCGCCTGGGTGGCGCAGTCAGTTAAGCGTCCGACTTCAGCCAGGTCACGATCTCGCGGTCCGTGGGTTCGAGCCCCGTGTCGGGCTCTGGGCTGATGGCTCAGAGCCTGGAGCCTGTTTCCGATTCAGTGTCTCCCTCTCTCTCTGCCCCTCCCCCGTTCATGCTCTGTCTCTCTCTGTCCCAAAAATAAATAAAAAACGTTGAAAAAATATTAAAAAAAAATATTTATGGGACAGATGACTGAAAAATTAACTTTTGTTTCAGCAAACATATAAATAAAATCAATCTAGTAGAAGGACTATTGGGACAGGAAAAATGAGTATTGTAGGGAATAGCTATGGACTTTTTAGATATATTAAATACCCTAGGCCGTAACTACTTTTTGGTAGGTGAATAGAAATTTGGTCAGCAGACTGCCAAGCCTGACATTTTTACAATACTTTTAAGCTTCAACAATGCTAAGATCATTAATATCAATAAAAAGTTTAAGAAAAAAACCCTTTGTTTATCTCTTTCGCACCCTCTCTCCCCACTACAAATCCTATTATTGAATATATAGCATTTTTTCTTGCTTTTGCATGGTAGCCTATATGACAGGACTTAAGATTTTTATATGCACTGACCAAAGAACAAATACATTTCAGTTCTAGGCAATTTCAGAAAAAAAAACTTACATTTGTGTTTGTTATAAAGATATTCTATTTCTAGCATACTAAGTTACAATAAATTTTCAGTTATAGATAAAATTGCTTTTTTTTTTTAAATGAATCATTCTGTACCTTTGGAGCATATCCATAATTGAGTGAATCCATGTTTTCTGAGCGTCAGGAATTAGAGTTTGTGAATTTGTTACTCCTACATCAACAACACAAATTCCAGGAGCTGAAAAGAAACTATCTTCTTCTTCATTTTCTTCTGATATCAACCTAGCATCTCCTCCTCCAAAAATAACTGCTGAACTTAACTTTTTATGCTAAAAACGGAAACAAAAAGTAATGAAATAGCCCCAATTTTTGAGTACATTCTTTTTTTAAATTTATTTTAATTCTAGTATAGTGAACAGTGTTATATCAGTTTCAGGTGTACAACATAGTGATCCACACATCGCCCAGTGCTCATCATGACAAGTGTACTCCTTAGTCCTCTATCACCTATTTCACCCCCACCTCCTCCCCTCTAGTGACCATCAGTTTGTGCTCTACAGTTAAGAATCTGTTCCTTGGTTTGTCTTTTTCATTTGCTCATCTGTTTTGTTTCTTAAACTTCACATATGAATGAAATGGTACTGTATTTGTCTTTCTCTGACTTATTTTGCTTAGCATTATACTCTAGACCCATCCATGCTGTTGCAAATGGCAAGATTTCATTCTTTGTTTTACGGCTCAGTAATGTGTATACACACACACACACACACACACACACACACACACACGTAGGTATGTGTACATGTATGTACACACATCTTCTTTATCCATTCATCTCTATTAGGGAAGTAACATAAAAGTACAATTGATTCTATTTTTTGAGAAGACAATCTGAGCTTCCTCTCAGAAAATCCCTGGTTCACCAGGTATCTCTTCAGCTGTGGAATTGTTACGCTGTTTGCACTTCTTTATCATAATTCACAACGCTCTGTGGGTTTGCCTGCATTTTTGCACCTACAACTTAAACTCCTTGAATGCCCATTTTGGCACATATAAGACATTCAACACCCATTTACTAACTGACCAAGTAAGGACTTAAATCAGTTTTCTGTCCCCACTCCCCCACTTATATATTAACATAGCCTTAATTATCCAATTAATATATATCAAGAAATACCATAATCATATACATCAACAACGGGAAAGTTCTGGTGCCTGGGCCAGTTTATTTCACTTCGCGCTTCTATACAAAATCTCAAAAAAAAAGCATTTACTACTGTTAATGTTATTAATTTATCCTAGTTTATAACATCTTCATTAGGAAAATTTAGCCCATTACCTGTTTGGCATTTAGAAATACAAATGTTTTCCCTTTGAAGATTTGCTTTCTCTCCTGTCGTCCTGAGAGATCAATGTTTTTATTTCCAATAACTGGTTCATCAATAGGTGGGTAAAAGCTGTAAAAAAAAAATTTTTTTTAAAGAATATTCTAATTATATACTATTCTGTATGTGTACTGTTAAATTTGTAAGCAGAGTAGCTATCTAGACACTAGAAAGGTTTAATTTCCATAACACCATGAAAAAACATTTTTTTTAAAGTTTTATCTGGGACAAAAAGGCAAAAAGCATCTAGAAAAATTGTGACACATAAAATAGCAGAACTGTTCTCTATTTTCTGAAAAAATATAATCCAAGGGCAGACAATCATAAAATACAATTTAATAAACATGAATCAAACAAGTTATGTGAATTACAAAAGGCTGAAAAAGACAATGTCCATAAAGATCAAATTCTATTGGCATCTCGGGTTTCCTGGGAACCAATGTGTGTTAATGTTCACATCTAATTCTGTGAACTACTATTGTGTTTTATTATAAGTCCATTGGAGAAGCTCAGGAAATTTTAAAACTTATTTTTGTCAGTTTAAATAAAACTTCCAAAGTGAGATTAAAAAACACAATCTTTTAGCTCTTTAACATAATGCTGTAAGAACACCTTAATCATCCATGAAAATGAGGGAAAAGAAGAAAATACAGAAGCAAAATCAACAGATAATTCTTAAGCTTTCCACAGTTCCAACTTTCTACATAATCAAATCTTTTGCTACAACAATGCAGAATGGACCAGCCTTTCAGCTTATCCACTTTCAAGTAAAAATTACTAATTACTAATATTCATGAATAAGAAGACTCAATATTGTCAAGATATTAGTTCTTCCCGACTTGATCTATAGATTAAACATAATCCCAATAAAATTTCCAGCAAGTTACTTTGTGGATACTGACAAACTGATTCTAAAATTTACATGGAGAGGCAAAAGATCCAGAAGGCCCAACACAATATTAAGGAAGAACAAAGTACTAATACTACCCAAATTCGTGATTTATTATAAAATTACAGTAATCAAGACAGTCTGGTATAATGAAAAATAGACAAGAGACTAGAGAGCCCAGAAACAAACTCACATAAATATACTCAACCGATCTTTGACAAAGGAACAAAGACAATACAGGAGTTCAGTCTTTCCTTTTTTTTAAAGGGTTTTTTGTTTTGTTTTGTTTTGTTTTGTTTTGTTTTTTGAGAGAGAGAGGGAGAGAGAATGAGCATGGGAGGGGCAGAGAGAGAGGGAGACACGGAATCTGAAACTGGCTCCAGGCTCTGAGCTGTCAGCACAGAGCCCGATGCGGGGCTTGAACTCATGAACCCCCAAGATCATGACCTGAGCTGAAGTTGGATGCTTAACTGACCGAGCCACTTAGGAGTCCCGAGATCAGTGTTTTCAACAATGAGGATACTGGACATTCACATGCAAAAAAAAAAAAAAAAAAAAACCCAAAAAACAGAAAAACAAAAAAACAAATCTAGACTCAGGCCCTACAGTCTTCACAAGAATTAACTCAAAATGAATCATAGACCTAAATATAAAAATAAAACTCCTAGAAGATAACATAGGAGAAAATACAGATGGCCTTGGTTATGGCAATGACTTTTTAGATACAACATCAAACATGATCTATGAATGAAATATCTGGTAAGCTAGACTTCATTAAAATTTAAATTTTCTGCTCTGTGAAAGGCGATGTCAAGAAAATGGATGACAAACCAGCGACTGGGAGAAAATACTTGCATAAGACACATTTGATAAAGGAATGTTATACAAAATATACAAAGAACTCTCAAAGCTCAACAGTAAGAAAACAACCTGATTAACAAATGGGCCAAAATCTTAACAGGTACCTCACCAAAGAAATACAGAGATAGCAAACAATGAGATGCTCAACATCATGTTATCAGGGAAATGCAAATCAGAACGAGATACTGCTACACACATAAGAGAATGGCCAAAATCCAGAACACAGACACCACCAGAAGCTCATGAGAACATGGCATGACAGGAACTTTAATTCATTGCTGGTGGGAATGTAAAATGGCAAAGTCACTTTGAAAGACAGTTTGGTACTTTCTGACAAAAACTAAACCCATCCTTACTGTACAATGCAGCAATCACACTCCCTGATATTTATCCAAAAGAGCTGAAAACTTATGCCTATACAAAAACCCACACATGCATGTCAACAGCAGCTTTATTCCTTTTTTTCAAGTTTACTTATTTTGAGAGAGAGCGTGAGAGCGCACAAGTTGGGTAGGGGCAGAGAACAGAGAGAGAATCCCAAGCAGGCTCTGCACTGTCAGCACAGATCCCAATGTGGAGCTTAAACTTACAAACCATGAGATTGTGACCTGAGCCAAAACCAGGAGTTGGACGCTTAACCAACTGAGCCACCCAGGTGCCCTGACAGCAGCTGTATCTTAATTGCCATAACTTGGAAGCAACCAAGATGTGCTTCAGTAGGTGAATGGATGAGTAACTGTAGTACATTCAAACAATGGAGTATTATTCAGCACTAAACAGAAATGAGCAATCTAGCTATGAAAAGACATGGTCAAACTTTCAATGCATATTACTAAGTGAAAAAAGCCATTCTAAAAAGGCTACCTACTGTATCATTCCAACTATATATGACATTCTGTAAAAGGCAGAGACAGTAAAAGATCAGTGGTGGCTGGAAGCTGGGGGAGTGGGAACAATGAGGGTTTTCAGGGCAATGTAAATACTACAATAATATAATGATGAATACGTGTCATTACACATTTATCAAAACCCACCACATGTACAACACCAAGAGTAAACCCTAATGTAAACTATGAACTTTGGGTGATTATGATGTGTCAATGTAGGCTTGTCAACTTTAACACATATGCCACTCTGATGGAGAATACCCTAAATGGGGCAGGCAATTCATGTGTAGAAATGAGAGGTACGTGGGAAACCTCTGTACCTTCCTCTCAATTTTGCTATGAAGCTAAAACTGTTCTAAATAAAAATAAAACCTTAAATAAAAATAATTTACTAACACAGCATGGTGATGAGGAGGAGACAATGCAGGACAGGGGAAATTCACAACCTGGACAATTAGTCACTAAAAAATCAAGAATTAACCATCTGCAGAGAGCAAACAGTCAATGTAGTAAAAATATTTTGGTCATGAGGATCACCATCCCACATTTAAAAAAATTTTTTTTGAATGTTTATTTTTGAGAGAGTATGAGCAGAGGAAGGGCAGATAGAGGGAGAGACAGAATCACAAGCAGGCTCCAGGGTCTAAGCTGACAGCACAGAGCCCAATACAGGGCTCATACTCATGAACTGTGAGATTATGACTTGGGCTGAGTCGGATGCTTAACTGCTGAACCACCCAGGTGCCCCTCACCATCCCCCATTTTAGAACTAATTTCTTTACATATTTTTTCTTCCCTTAGAGTCTTCCTAGGCCACATACATATTTCACAAAGTCAGCTAAGTCATGATTAAACAATTTTTTAAAAATTCTGATAACTGATTGAAACCACAAATGTACATGTTTCAACCTGCTACAACAGATGTTCTAAAATTATGATTCCTAGAACTTGCAATCTCAAATGAGCTATCTGCGAGCAAAAGCTGACTTAGCCAACAGGATGAAATGCAACCCACTGCATTACTCTGATTTTTCTAGATAAGTGACTTTAAAATTCTATTTACTTTTTTTTTTAACGTTTATTTTTGAGACAGAGAGAGACAGAGCATGAATGGGGGAGGGTCAGAGAGAGGGAGACACAGAATCTGAAACAGGCTCCAGGCTCTGAGCTGTCAGCACAGAGCCCGACGCAGGGCTTGAACTCACGGACCGCGAGATCATGACCTGAGCCGAAGTCGGCTGCTTAACTGACTGAGCCACCCAGGTGCCCCTTTATTTACTTTTAAAGTTACACAAAGAATAATGAAAACAATTTTAAGTGTTAAATTATTTTTCTTTTTTTTTTTTTTTTTTTAAAAAAGGCATGAAGCCCAACACGACGCTTGAAATCAGACCCTGAGATTAAGACCTGAGCTGAGACCAAGAGTCAGAAGCTTAACCGACTGAGCCCCAGGCGCCCCTAAGAAAAATTTTTACTATGCCTTTTATCCTCTCCCTTTTAACAAGAATTCTCCCATATTTCACTCTTCTTTCAGCATGAAAGGCAATTAACACTTCACTTATACACAAGGGCTCGTTTACGAAATTAGTATACACAGTAATGTTAACACTGGAAGATGGAGCCATACCCAGGCAAAAATGGTACGTACGTTCAACACATACATATGACTAAAGAGATGTGAGGGTCTTACTGTTTTCCAACGACATAAAATGATTTTTAAATTATCTACATACACCATTGTGTTATTCATACTTTCTTAATTCTGCCACAAATAGTGGTTTATTGTACCCAAAGATCAGTTAACTGTAGTTTAGTTCAATAAAGAGTGAACATTTGTTGGAGCACCTGGGTGGTTCAGTCTGTTAAGTATCCAACTCTTGGTTTTGGCTCAGGTCGTGATCTCACAGTTATGAGTTCGAGCCTCCTGTGGGGTTCTGCACTGACAGGGTGGAGCCTGCTTGGGATTCTTTCTCTCCCTCTCTCACTGCCCCTCCTCTGCTCACGCTCTATCTTTCTCAAAAATAAACATTAAACGAACAAAAAAAGAACAAAAAAGAAGAAACCTTGAGCCAGGCTCCTAAAGACAGGAGCGTGATACACCCTTTGTTTTCCCTGATGGCACTACCAGAGTCCTAACTTTAATGTGTCATTTTTCAGTATCTGGCTCTTCTACCAAGTGCCATAAAGACAAACTGTAATGCTTTTTGGCTCATCACTATATCCTCAGGTCTATCTTGCTTAACTCATGGTAGGCATTCAGAAATATTTGTTAATAAATAAACTGATAGTACAAAATATAAATTAAAAACTCATCTAATAAATTAAAAGTATAAACATCCCTCAATTTCCTCAATATATAAATTTAACCATTAAAATTCTGGGACTGGACAAAAACTTAAAAGACTCAAATATGGAGAACTCTTAAATATGGGTTGCTGGAGGGGTTGTGGGAGGGGGAATGGGCTAAATGGGTAAGGGGCACTAAGGAATCTTCTGAAATCACTGTTGCACTATATGCTAACTTGGATGTCAATTTAAAAATAAAATTTAAAAAAATAATAAAATAAAATAAAATAAAATTAAATTAAATTAAATTAAATTTCTGGAACTGAAGGGGTGCCTGGGTGACTTGGTCAGTTGGGTATCTGACTATGGCCCAGTTCATGGTCTCATGGTTTGTAGGTTCAAACCCTGTGTCGGGTTCTGTGCTGATGGCAGAGACTGCTTTGGATTCTGTGTCCCTCCCATCTCTGCCCCTCCCTCACCTGTACTCTCTCTCTCAAAAATAAACGTTAATAAAAAACTAAAAAATTCTGGTACTGAAAAAAAGTATTTTAGTTTTCTTTTAAAAACACTGGGAAATTTGAGCCACTCAGTAAGACTGATCTAAAAAAAAATACATCACTGTATTGTGAAGAATCTAACCAAATGCTGGAGTCATGTACAATACATATATATGTATGCATATGATGTATAGAAACAACTGATAATATAGTGATAAATAATACACTATGTTCTGAACTTTACATGCCCAGAGAAGTCTTTTTCTCTTTAATAGTGTATGGATGAGAACAAGAAAGGAAACTAATAATAAACGTGAGAAAACTTGGGGCGGCTGTGTGGCTCAGTCTGTTAAGCATCGGCTTCAGTTCAAGTCATGATCTCAGTTCGTGAGTTCAAGCCCTGCAACGGGCTCTGTGCTGACTGCTCAGAGGTTGGAGCCTGCTTCGGTTCTGTGTCTCCCTCTCGCTCTCTGCCCCTCTCCCACTCGCACTGTCTCTGTCTCTCAAAAATAAATAAACACTAAAAAAAATTAAAACAAACATAAAGTGAGAAATCACTACTAAAAATCAGTATTTCTGAAGCAATACATTCTAGAAGTTTTAAAGCATTTCTGAGACTACAGTGATTTGATAGCTAGTAAAAACTTTGGAAAAGAGTAAATTAACTTGGGAGAGATCAAGGTCTCTGAATACTAGGCTACCACAAATATAATCTAATCTCCATTTTCTATAATGAAAAAATTAAAACAATTTGGCCCACTTCTATGGAAGCTTCAAGAGCTACAAATAGTTGTTTTATTATATAGTAACTACTACATATAATTCACAAATTCTATAAAGTATTAATCTGGAAATCCTGACTTTCCCTACGTACATTCTATGACTTTTTAAATTCTTTACATCATCTTCAATAAATTTCATCTAACTCAAAGCACATCATCTTCATTTTTGTCTCAAGATTATCCAAATATAGAATTTTTCTCAATTCACATACAATTCTGGCCAAAAATACTGTATCTCAAGCCTCAATGTTCATCTGCCCAACATCTGGATGGCTCTTTATTTCATTAGTCCCATAGGCATATGTTCATGATTTGTATAAGAACTTACTATACAGCATTCTTTTGGTGATCTTTAAAAGGCTTGAATTACACTGACATACACAACTTGTAAATGTGAGGTTTTATCGCCAGTAAAAAATTTCTGATGTATGTTAAATTTCTTTGCCTTGAATTTTGATTACATACAGTCAACTCCATAAACTTCCTAAACTAAGACTGTTTCAGACTAACATGTTTCTTGGGTCTGATATTTGATTACAAGCCAACAGCCTGTTCCTGTTTCTTGGATGTGGGCAGAAGACACAAGACTCCTGGGTCAGAGACAAAGTGAGCAGCAAGCCTCAGCGTTATTTGTAGCATATCTCCTCTCAGACCAGTCCTGTGGGTACAGTATAAAAGGCACAAACAGTAAGTTGTGTTACAGGAGAGAGGAACACTGAACTTAAGAATCCACTCAGTTTCACAGCAAGCTATAAGAAGACCTGTTCTTTGTGCCTGGAGGGACATTACTTCTTCCCTCAAGGCTTCTCACTGCAAACCATGAGAAATGGTCTGGGTATAGAGAGGGTGGTCAGGGCCTTGTATTCTTGGCACATTCAGCAAGTTGCATATGAATGCATATACTAATTTTCTCCCAACAGTGTTTTCCCAAACACAATGCTTGTTATTTGAAATATAGTAACTGAGAGGGCACTCCACAATATGAGAGACCTAAATTAAAACAAAAGGTAACTCCTTCTCTTTTCTAAGGGGTCATTTCTTAACATTCACAAAATATACAATATTTTAATGAGCTTCCTTTAATAAAGTATAAATAATCAAAATTCAGTACTTTTAAATGGAGTCTTCTAAAAATGACTTCATCAGCATTGGTATTTTGATGACAATACAGGCAAGTAAGATCTCACAAATCATGTCAGGTACATGAAGCTTAAACTCTGTCTTACTCTGAATAAGTAACAGTGCCAAGATGAAGACATAACCGCACTAAATAGAATTGTACTTTTTGTTAGGTTAAAAATATACTTCTTATTCAATTTTTTTCAAAGTTTATTTATTTAGAAAGAGAGAGAGAGGGAAGGAGGGAGGGAGGGAGGAAGTGGGGCAGGGGCAAAGAGAGAGAGAGAAAGAGAATCCCAAAGCAAGCTCTGTGCTGTCAGTGCAGAGCCCAATGTAGGTCTCAAACTCACAAACCATGAGATCATGACCTGAGCCAAAACGGAAAGTCAGATGCTTAACCAAATGAGCCACTCAGATACCCCAAAACTGTACCTCTTATTTTAAATCCAGTGATAATGCTGTTTCAGAACTAAGAGGTAGTTACATTTTATTAAAGAGCCACAATTTCATAAACCTTTTGTAACCCATCCTATTTAATATTTAAATTTAATCCTTTTTCTATTTGATAGTTGAGTATATAGTCAAATAAGACTTCAACAAGGATATCAGAATGGATCCCAATAGGTACACAAATCTAGTAAGGCAAAAAACTACATATTTTAAAATAATATTAAAATTTGATCAGTTGCCATTATCAAACATGGCTAATGTAAATGCTTTTCATGGTTAACAATGAATTAGAAATTACTGAATAACCTTATAGCTGAGAAGTTTTATTATAGTCATCTAAGTTAATAGAGTCACAAATTAAAGCCAGAAAAAATTACGACGAACCTAAATTCAAAAACAGATCCAGGTTAAACACACCTAAGTGAGTCTGAACAATAAGTAGAAATCAATGACTAAACCTAAAAACTTCAAGACCATAAAACATGTATTATCAGTAGTAGAAACCTATCAGACCCCTCCACTCCCAAGTAATACAGAATTAATAATTGTTTATTATCTGTAGCAAAGATCATTACTTATAGGCTTTATTGGGTTCCCTAGGGAGGATCACAAATAGGCTTCAGGGAAAAAAATGTGATTCTGTTGAAATACTTTGCAAGTTGGCAGTACGTAAGTGAAGTTTCTAGAGGAAAGACTAGTGTTTTGTTGCTCTCAGAGGGGTCTAGGATTCAAAAAAGGTTTTAGAATCATCTATTTTAATACCTAAGGCCCTCTTTCTAGAGTCCAAAAACAATACATTATCAGTTAACCTCAATATAAAGGAAACCTCCCAAGGGAAAAATAAAAACAAGGAGAAATGTCTTTCAGTTACTTTTAAAAGCAGATACATAAAAAAAATAAAGCAGACACATATTATCAGATATAAATAGTCCCTAAAACACACACACACACACACACACACACACACACACACACACACACACAAAACCTGTGTTGGGCAAAATAGTTTATGTAACGATATTTTACAAATACTAATACAATTCTTAACTTGCCTAACATTTCAGATTTTTAAAGCCTCAAATACTCAAAGTTATCCTATAGAGATTCAGATGAGCTTATAAAGTATACCTATTATGTCATAAAGGCTATAATCTAGAGACATATTTTAACAGAGCATGTTCATGTGCTAGGGTGACTAAAAACACCTACTCATTTTTACAGTCACCAGCAATTCAACCATGCAATCTGAAAATAAAAATCCAAACATCTTCCTCCTCAACTGTAGCTTTATATTACTTCAAAGCATCAGAAATACAATATATAAGGTAGGTAGATCCTTTAGTCTGGTGGTTCACAAATTTAGCAGTTATCTAAAATCATCATCACCAGCATCATCATCATCATAAAAGTTACTACGGATCCTACCAGATATTATTGCAATTAGGAACATTTCTTTTAACAAGCACCTATCACGGTGCCAGGCAACATCCTCAGACTCTGTATACTCTATTACTTAAAATAATGCCACTCCTAAATACTTAAATACAGGACAAATATTAATCTCATTTTTCAAAGGAGGTAACTGATGCTCAGAAGAAATAAGCTCATTCGCAAGGCCACAGTGCTATTAAAAGTCTAGCCCAGGACTATGTGACTCCACAGAATGACATTGCTGCACCACACAGTTCCAGGGGTCCTGTATACATGATGCCAGGCACTGGAACATGTGGCCTCTGGACTGTACCTCTGTGCCATTTGCTGTCCTTCAACTATTTTGTTTAAATATTGGCATATATGGGAATGCACGCTGGTGCAGCCACTCTGGAAAACAGCATGGAGGTTCCTCAAAAAACTAAAAATAGAACTATCCTACGACCCAGCAACTGCACTACTAGGTATTTATCCAAGGGATACAGGTGTGCTGTTTCAAAGGGACACATGCACCCCCATGTTTACAGCAGCACTATCAACAACACCCAAAGTATGGAAAGAGCCCAAATGTCCACTGATGGATGAATGCATAAAGAAGACGTGGTATATATATACAATGGACTATTACTCGGCAATCAAAAAGAATGACATCTTACCATTTGCAACTACGTGGATGGAACTGAAGAGTATTAGGCTAAGTGAAATTAGTCAGAGAAAGACAAAACTCATATGAATTCACTCATAAGAGGACTTTAAGGGACAAAACAGATTAACATAAGGGAAACAAAAATAATATAAAAACAGGGAGGGGGGCAAAGCATAAGAGACTCATAAATATGGAGAACAGAGGGTTACTGGAGGGGGTGTGGGAGGAGGAGATGGGCTAAATGGGTAAGGGGCATTAAGGAATCTACTCCTGAAATCACTGTTGCACTACAGGCTAACTAATTTGGATGTAAATTAAAAAAAATAAAATTAAAAAATAAATAAAATACTGGCATATATGTCACATTTGTTTCACTCACTGAGATTGAAGACAACAAACCGTTCTTTACATACTAACAAAAAAAACTTTGTAAAATTGAACACTATATCCTGAAACAGTCTTTAAGAGTTTTTATGTTTTACATTTATATGTTTTATAATTTATGTTAAGACTACATAAAATCAGTGCTATCACATTCTGTACATCATATTACATTTAAAATGCACAATACAGGAATTTCCAGGTTGGTGAACACATGAAGGTACAGGGAGGGTGGTGCACCTGGAGAGGGCATGCAAGCTCCTTGCCCTTTCCCCATACCTTGCCCTGTGCATGTCTTCATCTGGCTGTTGGTTAGCATCCTTTATCATATCCTTTAATAAACTAGTATAAGTTAAAAATATATACATAGGATATACCTTTCAATTTGTGGAGGCTGTTTATTGGTCTTAACTGCTTTAAGAAATTCAGTAAAATATTCTGGCTTTACAATCGGACGTCCACAAATGAGTGCACATATTGTCTGAAAAGAAGAAAACATATGTGAATACATACACTCATGTTCTAGCTTTTCTTTTTCTTTTTTAAGAAACTACAAAGGGGCTGTTCTATTATGTTTTCCCTTTCATCTCTCTAAATTTATAAAGGAGCCACAATCTATAAAATTCAAGTCAATATTTGGCCACTAACTTAGTTTTAGTAATACAAATCTCTATAGAATGACTTGATTTTAAGAAGCCACCAATTACAATATTAATTTAAAAACTGCTTTGGGGAGGGGGGTGCCTGGGTGGCTCAGTTGGTTAAGCATCCAACTTCAGCTCAGGTCATGATCTCATGGTTTTTGAGTTTGGGCCCTGCATCAGGCTCTGTGCTGACAGCTCAGAGAAAGGAGCCTGCTTCGGATTCTGTGTCTCCCTTCTCTCTGCCCCTCCCCTGCTTGCACTCTTTCTCCCTCTCAAAAAATAAACATTAAAAAAAATTAAAAAAAAAAAAACCTGCTTTAGAGAAGGCAGAACATAAGATATAAATCAATTTTAAAATGCATTCCAATTTAAAAGACATTAAATATTAAAAAGTAGATCGTAGGACTAAGTCTATCAAGTACCCTAGAGATAAATATGAGTTTTAAGACCTTTTCTGCCTAAAAAAATGCCTTTTGAACAGATTGTAACTATGGATTCAAGTATTTTTGAGAAAGTAAATAAAAGTAACAGTTTGGGGAGGGATAAAAGCTCAAAATATATGGAGATCGGGGAGGGTGAGGGTGGAGAAACCGCAAATAGCAAGTGAACTAAACTATCAACATCAAATATATCAAAACCTGAAAAAGATTAGAAAATACCACTGAATATAAAAATCAAGATTCATCATAACTTTAGGAAATAATCCAACTGAAAAATTTCTAAATATGTTTCTAATAACAAGAGGTAGTACTTAAATATGAGCAAGCAGCTTAGGGTGTCTCTCAAGAATGAAATCTGAGGGGCGCCTGGGTGGCGCAGTCGGTTAAGCGTCCGACTTCAGCCAGGTCACGATCTCGCGGTCCGTGAGTTCGAGCCCCGCGTCAGGCTCTGGGCTGATGGCTCAGAGCCTGGAGCCTGTTTCCGATTCTGTGTCTCCCTCTCTCTCTGCCCCTCCCCCGTTCATGCTCTGTCTCTCTCTGTCCCAAAAATAAATAAACGTTGAAAAAAAAGAATGAAATCTGAATACACCAACCTCAAATGTGAGTGAAATAACTGACTTCTGGCAGGAAGCAGTGATGTGCAACTCACACTGGACTGAGTAAGCTCCAATACATGTGATTCTGGGCAAAGGATTTAATTGGTCACGCCTTAGTTTCTTCTTCAGAAAATAAAAATTGAACTGAATGTTCCTTAAGTTTCCTTTGGGTTCTGACATTTAAGGATTTTAAAAATATAAGGTAACTTGTACTTTTGGATAATTTACCCCCAAAAGAATACAATAACTAGGTTTTCTCTTTTGGCACATGACTGATCAAAAGTATTTGAAAAAGGACTGCTCTACAAGTCAATGATGGTGTATATCCAGTGACTCTCTAATAACCGCTGCCATTAGTATCCCACTCACTGGAATAGTGTGTACTCTGGTGAATGAATGCTAGTTCCAGGTCTGTCACAGACTCAGTAAATCTCTCTCAAGACCTTCCAACTGCCTTTGCTCTTATTTCATAACCACCAAGTGAGTGCATGACTACTTAAATTTCACTTCTCAGGTACCTTAATACCTTCAAGGAAGTCCACACATAAATACGTGGTCGCTATAAAGGTTCATCCTTACGGTAAGCTAATAAATGGACATTTTGATTTACTAGCATAAATTGGTACTCAGGAGGTTAATCACTCTGAATTTATAAATCGATTTCATAAACTTGCAAAGATGGAATGATCCTTGATCAGAGATAACCCCACCAACATAAAAGTTTAACCTGAGGTTCAATCTAAGCAGCAAGTCTTTCTCTATGATACCCGTTTAGCTAAAATACATATATTCTAATTACATTAAATATTAATGGATTTTTGCATCTAATAAAGGAATCTAAATATTTTTTGCTTTTCACTATAGATACGAACCTAAAACAATCCCACATTATCTATAGTCAACCTGTTTAAAAGGAGACAAATCACCTCCCAATGTCATTCTTCAATTAGCTTTGGATACGACCAAATCTGATGAAGATGCAAAATCTGAAAACATACCAAAATGTATCACTGCTTTAATGAAGAGTTGGCACCTTCTAATGGTGTGTACCTACATACATGTCTCTAGATTGTGAAGATAATATTAACTGATAAGAACTTAGAAAGTCTGTGATTAGGGCATTATACAAAACAGAAACTAAGTAAGAGAGCATGAGACCATGAGATGAGCTGGAGGAAGACAATCTGATAGAAGAGACTAGAGATGCTAACTTCGGAGACTGGCAGTTGACTTCCATCACTTTGCTTTTAGACTGAAGATATCAACTATAAACTTATTGGTGAAAAGTACACCATAAGTCATTTTTAAAATGCTAAATCAAAACCTGAAATATAATTTTATGTGCTTTTGCTTGTCTCAAATAATAAACAAGTTACCTGAAAAGTCATTCTAGCCTATATGGTATACAAACGCATGGATTAACATATATAAATCCACAACTAACAGCCCTGATAATTGTAAAGTAAACGGCTTGTGTATAGTGGGAGAGTAAGCTTAAATTCAAGAACTTATTTTAACATAATAACAAGGCATTCAACCTACTTTAATGGTAACTTTGACTGATATCATGACAAGATGAGTACATTCTTCTGTCCAATTGTTTACAGTAAGTCCTCCAAGTTGCAATATAGCTTGATTTAAAGCAGTTTTCCCAGAAGCATCTAAACAAGAAGAGCATGCAACCAAAGCCTCATATTCTACTCTGTAAATGAGAATAAGTTACATAAAGTTGTATTATCATAGCTCCAGAAAGGGCAACGTATAGTACTGTAAACTTTAAGCTCATGTCACATTGTGTTATTTTAACTTTTACATGTTATTAAACTTCCTAATTTATTAAATTATCACTTCCTAAGTCTTAAGTTGCACTTAGGAAAAACAATGATCAAAGTTAACATTATGCTTTCATTGATGTGGAATCAAACAAACGTAGCTCCCATTAAGGTCCTCGGAGACCAATCACACTCTTATTCACCCTTGGCACTACCTATGATTGGCAAAGCGCACTAACCACACATGATGCAAAGTTCACTAACATGCTAAGAAAGAACTAAATTAGACGGTTTTCAATTTATTATCTATAAATAACGTGTCCTTTAAAATTTGAGTAGTGCAAAGCAAAGCCATCCATTTTTAGTATCAATTAAAAAAATCCTTACCTGAATTTACTTTCAAACACTCCAAAAGTAACTCTGTCCCCGGTCTTCAAAGCTTGGGAAAAGCCATTCTGCATTTTTTCCTCATTAACAAAGGTACCATACTTAGAATTATCTTTTATTGTCAATATAGGAATTTCATCTGTTTCACTCTGGGGGAAAAAAAAATCAATACCTAATTTAAAGTCTTTTACCGCTCAGTAAATATAATTCTCAGGGGGGAAAGGTTTCAAAATAAAACTGGTAACTTTTGAATAGGTAATTGATAGATGGCTAACTTCCTAACACATTAGGCAATAGTTATTGTTTTGGTTACCTGCATAGAATCATCACTCAGCTAGAAATTAATGGCAAATGTCTTAATTCCAGGATCACCCCTCTTAGAACATGCATTTTTGTAAGTCAGTGGAGATTTTTCTGACCCCTGAATTTCACACATTTGACAATTCCTTGTTTTTGTATAGTCTGTTTCACACACGACAGCTTCGTTCCTAAGGGTTTTTTTTTTTTTTTACATTATCAAAATAACATAGTAAAAAATGGTCCAATGAGAAAAGGGTAGAGTCTCTAACCTGCAGTAATAATTTTATTTTCCCTTTAGGAATTTTAACAATAATCTTCTTCTATACCTAAAAGAATACAGACACAAAACCTAAATATTACTGAACAGATACAGCATTTGATATATAGTCTTTGCTCAAGATAATGGCTTTTCTTCTTCTTATCACCAGCATTATCATGAGCGCATATATATATATATATATATATATATATACATGTATATATTTATATATGTTACTTTCAACACCCAGAGTTGTAATTAAAACAACTAACCAAATAAAACAAACTGAAAGCCATTCAGAGGAGCTATGGGACATAAGCAACAGCTGTTTTTCCTAATAAAACCAACCAAATTCCCACTGTGAAAACCTACATTATATGGGAAATGCCTATCTTCACATGGCTTACAAACTCTTTAAAACAGGAGTTCTGACTTCGGCTCAGATCTCGTGGTTTGTGAGTTTGAGCCCCGTGGACCCTGGAGCCTGCTTCGGATTCTGGGTCTCCTTTCTCTGTCCCTCCCCAACTAGTTCTCATTCTGTCTGTCTCTTTCAAAAATAAACATATAAAAAAAAAAATTTTTTTTATATGTTTATTTATTTTTGAGAGAGAGAGACAGAGCATGAACGGGGGAGGAGCAGAGAGAGAGACAGAGAGGGAGACACAGAATTCGAAGCAGGCTCCAGGCTCTGAGCTGTCAGCACAGAGCCCGATGCGGGGCTCAAACTCACGGACCGTGAGATCATGACCTGAGCCGAAGTCGGGTGCTTAACCGACTGAGCCACCCAGGCGCCCCCCACCAAAAAATTTTAAATAAAGCAGGAGTGTGACAG
Organism: Herpailurus yagouaroundi; assembly: GCF_014898765.1. Classification (NCBI taxonomy): domain Eukaryota; kingdom Metazoa; phylum Chordata; class Mammalia; order Carnivora; family Felidae; genus Herpailurus; species Herpailurus yagouaroundi. The sequence continues at coordinate 2,694,846 of NW_024412417.1, forward strand.
TCTGTCACTGCCTCACTGCCAGGCTTGGCACATTGATGGACACACAGTAAACGCGTAATGTTCATCAAGTAAGTATAAATGTGTTCTACTTCCTTTGACTTTCTAAATTACTACAACGGAGTAAAACATGGGAACAGAAACTTCAAATATCAAACTAAACGAGTATCATTTTTACAACTACCAAAATGTTAAGTATTTAACATTTAAAGAACACCTTTATGAAATTAAAAATCCTACAAACTCTCTCACATACCCACCAAAGTAATCCTGTAATTTCAACTCCCTTACTATATAAACTAGTGAACATACCGGCATGGTTACTGAAAAGTTAGCAGTTAACACAGCATGATTTCGACTGATTGACTGATCCCCTTCAATTAGAATGCCACAGTTTTTCCTTCCAACAACGTATTCAACACCAGTCAACAGTCTGAATGGTTCTATTAAAAAAAAAAAAAAAAGTAAATGTATAGACACACATCCAGATACACATATATATGCAGGCAAATACTTCAATATTCTTATTTTACTATTTAAATGTTAATAATCAACTTTATATAAATCAAACTTGGGTTTTCTGGTAAAGTCTCACTGAAGAATGCAAAAGATTAGATAAATGGAAAACTCTAGAATTTTCTAAAGAGAAAACAATATTGAGCAGTGTCAATGCTTGCCCAAATTAACTTACACATTTCATTCATTACCCAACAAAAATCCCAATACTACGTCTGGAACCTGATAAATAGATTCAAAAATCCACTGGGAAATAAATGTAAAAAACTGTCAAGAAAAATATGAATATTACAGAACCTCCCCTACCAGATGGTAAGCTATGTCATAAAGCTATAGTAATTAAAATGTATGGTATCAGGAAGAAACAACATAGATCAATGCAAAATTCAGCCCTGATTTAAGTGTGTATTTGGGGGGAATTTTGTTTTTACGTTAAAGATAGCATTTCAAACAAGCGGGAAAATGTTATTTGTTTTGTTTTGTTTTGTTAATGTTGCAATCACAAATTATGGGTTGCAACAGCATTTTGTTGGAAGCTAGTAAAGTTTTTGTATGGGAACCCAGGAGTCCATCACCTGAGTGGTAGGGTAATTAGGGCGGATAAACTCGCCTAAAAGTCAAGAAGAATGCTGGCCAATGATGATAGAGGCATTTTTGTACTGCTACCTACCTTGGCTACAGGAACTCTGAGAGCCAGCCACAGGGCACGGCTGTTCTTGGAAAGCAACTGAATCGTACTCGCCCACCAACAGCTTACGTTCTACCTCAGCACTGCTCCAAGTCCACGGTGATGCCTTCATCTTTAGTCTTTATAGTACTTACTTTCCTAACCATTCGTTTTGGCCTTCTTCACACACTGTCAGTAAACTGAGGTAGGTCTTTGGCCCATCATAATGTTGCCTAAGGGCGACACCTAATCATAGGCTACAGCCGCTTAACAAGGACTCGGACACACCAGGCAACCAATTAACGGGACATAACCACCTGCCATGGCTGAAAATACACGGCAGAAAAAAAAATCTACTTTGTCAGTTCTGATGACAAAAAGGGCTCTAAAACAAAACTGAAATTACGCTTTCCTGTGGTTCCACTTATCCGAGTCATGGCCGGTTTTTCGCAAGATTGAACAATGCGCTCGAGACAAAGTCATCTGTTGCCATCACGCGGTCTAGCCTGCGTTAACTTCATTCTCGTGTTTCGCCAAAAGCTCGAAACACTAGAGGACGCAACAAGTGGCCGGCCAAGGCTCAATTCGGCAGGGCCTGCAAGGCGGGTCAGAGCCGGTCCCAACCCCCGACCACTAGACGGTAGGCCGGGTGAGGGACGCCAACGCCACTGACAGCCCCTGAGCCCCACGCCCCCTCCACCGCGCACGCAAAAGCGCGTTCAAAAGCACCGCGCTGCCCGGGAAGACACCGCGGTCCCCACACCCCGTTTCCGCAGCCTCCCGGGGCGGGAACGAAGGCGGCGCCGCAAGGCGGGGAGCAGGCCAAGAAGAACCGGAAGCATCGCTCCTCGGGGTCCCTCTCCCCACGGCAACTGCTCCCGGGAAAACAGTCCCGGGGGAATCTCCCTTCCGCCCTTACCTCGGGCCGGGCCCGCCACGGGGACCAGCTTCCACATGGGTCCGGGTCTTCTGGGGGGGGGGGGGGGAATGGACGACGTGCGGAAGCGTAACAGCAGCTGACCGACGTGCGCGGCCACAGCTCCCGCAAACGGCGTGGACTCCTGGACGTGCGCGCTCCCGGGAGCCGGTCCGCCTAGGAAGAGGAGGGATAACCAGGAGTGCGACGTGGGCTGCTAGTCGCCACCTGGTGGTGAAGGGATTGAACAGCGCAATCTGTATCGAAATGTGCTGTATTAGGTTACGAAGTATGGATCCCATTGTAAATAAGATTATCTAACCTTTTGTGATTGTGAATGGAAATAATTTTAAAAATTAGCTACAAAGCAACCTTGACATAGTAACCAATCATGTAATTTCATGCATTTGCGATTTCTTAGATTGCAGTCATTCCTTTGTATGGATCCAAACGATGATGATAATTATAATGAAGATAAAGATTTTACCCCGCGTCAACTCATTATTTTTGCCCTTAATCAACTTCTCCTAACTTCCAAGCCTTAATCAACTTCTCCTAACTTCTCTACTTCACAACATTACCCTTCCATCTAATCAGGAGCTAAACATTGGGGAGTCTATGCTTCCTTTTCATTTCTACTTGAACCAAACTGGTCCAAGCTCTTCTCTTAATACTCCAGTAGCCCCCTAATTCTTCACCACCCATCTCCTGCATAAATCCATTCTATATCTTGTACACTACAAAATAAACATCCTAAAGCACGCTTGGGATCATATAATTTCTGGTTTTCTAAAGCATTTGTAATGAGAAGGAAAAAAATGTTACTTTAAGAGGCTGGTTTATCAATCTCCATTATAAACACAGATGCAAAAATCATAAACACAAAATTAGCAAATTTAACCAGGTGGTATATAAAAAGGATAATCATGACTTAGTGGGGCTTATTCCAGAAATGGAAGGATGGGTATTTGGGGGAAAGTCCAATATAACTCATCAGAATAACTGGGGGGGAAAAAAAAGAAAATTCATATGATCATCTTGGTAGTTGTGGAAAAAAGAATTTGATAAAATTAAACATTTGCTCATGATAAAGACTCTTAGAAAAATAGGAATAGAGGGAACATCCTTGATCTGATAAAGGGCATCTATGAAAAACTACAGCTTATGTTATACTTAAATCATTGAATGTTTCCCCCTGATGTAAACAATGAAACAAGGACATATTTGCTATTACCACTTGTTTTTAACTTGTTATTGGATGCTCCAGCCAATGCAATAAAGGAGAAAAATAAAAGGCATATAGATCAGAAAGGAAGAAATTACACCGTCATTCATAAGACATATGACTATATACAGTTAAAGTCTAAAAGAATCTATCAGCAACTTAAATTAATAAGTGAATTTAATAGGGTCACTGGATACAATGACTATATACAAAATTTAATTGTATTCCAGAGAATAAATAGAAAATGACACATAAAGTATACAATCATAGTAGTACCCAAAGTCATCAAATACCTAGTTATAAATCTATAAAAAGATGTGATACAAAACATTACTGGCTGCAAAACATTGACAGAAATTAAATACTAAATAAATGCAGCTATATCCATATTTATGGATTAAAATGTCATTTCTCCTAAAACTTATCTATAGATTCAAAGCAATTTCAGTAATGTTCCAGAAGATTGTTTGAAAGGAAATTGATAAGCAGATTCTAAAATACATATGGAAATTCAGAGGCAGAGAATATCCAAAGTAATTTCAAAAAAAAAAACAAACGGGAGTACTTTCACTGCCAGATATTAAGACCTATTAAAAGGTTATAGTTATTAAATCAGTGTTCTATTGGCACAAAGATAGAAAATAGGCAAATGGTCGAGAGAGAGAGAGACCTAAAAAAGATGCACACATGAAAGGTAATTTGCCTTTTCAAAGGTGATACTGCAGAGCAACGTAGGAAGTTGTTTTTTCAGAGGGAGGGGTTCAATAAAAGAACTTGGGGATATTTATCAACACTACAGAAGAAATGAAGGCTGACCACCTTCCTTACCAACAAAATACAAAAAAAATCAATTCCAGATGGATCATAAGTCTAAATACGAAAGTAAAATAGTAAATATTTTTATAAGAAAACATGACTGAGAAATAGACAAATATTTCTTTTTTTAATTTTTTAAATGTTTTTATTTATTTTTGAGAGGGGGGGAGGGGCAGAGAGAGAGAGGGAGACACAGAATCTAAAGCAGGCTCCAGGCTCTGAGCTGTCAGCACTGAGCCTGATGTGGGCCCTGAACTCACGAGCTGTGACCTGAGCCAAAGTCGGACACTTAACTGACTGAGCCACCCAGGCACCCCATGGCAGATATTTCTTAAACAGGACACAAAAAAGTATTCTCTGGAACCCATAATTCTTAAATTTTACTGATTTGGTGGATCCCCAACAATTCGTAGGGTTTTTCTTCTTATTCTTCTGGAGTAAACATGTTTCACCAAGGCCTCCAATTTTTATCAATCTAACTCGATTAGCATAATACCATCAATGCGGTAGACCAGTGTTGTGTTTTGTGAGATATCCAAACATTTCAAGTCTCTTAGGACTATATTATGACAGAGGGTAGAAAAGACAACATAACCCTGGGGGAAGACTATAAATATTTTCTATTATTTTTTCTAAGTGAATGCAAACACCTTCTAATCTTACTTTCTGATAAGGTTGGAAAAGAACACATTCATCACATCAACCACTTCAAGCCAGTTCCCTGAGGTTATGTTGCTCTGTTCTTGTAAAGATACCACATGCGGTAGAGCAGCTCTAATTGTAGTTATGACTTGGAGTTCAATTGCAGTAGTCTATTATTTATTCTCCAGGAGCTGTTGGGTCTCTGGAGGCACATGAATGGTGAATTAAATGGATATGATGGGAACCAGAAGTGGCATTAATATCTACCATTCTCCTGTATTGTTTTTATTTAATATATTGGCTGTGCAATTTCAAAGGCTCCTTGTGGCCTTTCGCACTTTCATAACCCTTATCCCATAGGCCAAGAACCAATGTGGGTGTTATACTAACTACCAAATATGTCCTTTCCAACTATACGTTTAGGAGTGGGGAAACAACCACCACATTGGTCCATGTGCTCAGTGGACCTGCTGTATGCCAGATCTGGGCAAAAACTCCATTCATTACCTGCCTCCTGTATACCTCTACTCTAATTGAAGGTCATAATAATATTCAGGGTTCCTAGGTATCAATAATTGTGCCCAACAGTCTTCAAAATATTTAGGCATTGTCTTTTCTTCAGTGTATGGTTTCCCGAGGGAATGGCCGTAGGTCTCTTTGGAGAAGAATTGCTGGGGGCATGGGTGCATCACTGTATATTCTCACTGTGGTGTTACAGGGTCCTCCCTCTTGGTGTTCCTAGCTCTCCTTCAACCACTAGGATCTGGAATGATAAACTGGTTCAAGTCAAGAAACAGGGGAAGAGACTGAACCTTTTTATAGAGGCTGCCACTCTCAGCCTTGTGTTCATCCATCCCTGACTTTTCATTTTCATTGAGTATGCTTTCATTGGCTAGCTTCTGTCTTTCCCCTGAGGGGTGCCATGTTCTATTAATCATCTTCAGAGCTCTCTGTAGGTCAAGACCTCTGGCTGCCACTCCATTCTTGCCACGCAGTAAGACAGTTGCACCCTTCTGATGCTGCTACCTGGCCTCTATTGTTTCAAGATTTAGTTATCTTTGTTGCTATCTTTGAACCTATTTTGGTAACAGCATCTTTTATCATCAGCCATGAGGTATGGAGGAGAGCCCACCACTGAGGCTGGTACCCCTCTCACCAGATAATTCCTAGTCACTTTCATAAATGGAGAATTTGAATCAGAACTTTGTCATCTGGTGGAGTTTCCAGCTTTACGTGCATAACCACTCTAGCATGCCACTTTTCTGAGCATTTTGCTCCCTGCTTCCACCATCTGCCATGACAATTCTATTTCTACTTCTCTCAGCATGGGCCACCACTTTCTTCAAGCCTCTAAGAGCCATCATGGAACTATGACAGTCGTATTTTCCAGGGTCCTTTCCAGGGCATTCATTTGTCTCTTCCTGGTGAGTGCTCCCAAATCGATAAACTCTCCCTTATCCAAATTTATTTTCCATTTTCCCCTTGTTCAGGATCCTCAGAATATAGTCCCAAAGGTACTCTCCTTGCTCCCACTGACACGTTGATGGCCTTGCAGCTCCTTTTACTGTAAAGTCACATCTTCTCTTATCAGGCCAAGTCCTTCCCCAGCTGGGTTACACTATAACTTAGCTCTATTTATTTTCTGATTGCCAAGAGGGGTCACGGGGCAATGTTAAAGTGATAAAGGAAAATTTATCTGTCGCTTGGCAACTGCACAAGACTGATGATCAGAGCTTAGAAATTTTTTTATTTTTTTAAAATCTTTTTTGTATTAAAAAAAATTTTTTTTTAACATTTATGCATTTTTGAGAGAAGGAGAGAGACAGAGCATGAGTGGGGGAGGGTCAGAGAGAGAGGGAGACACAGAATCTGAAGCAGGCTCCAGGCTCTGTGCTGTCCACACAGAGCCCAATGCAGGGCTCGAACCCACAGATGGTGAGATCACGACCTGAGCTGAAGTCGGACACTCAACCAACTAAGCAACCCAGACGCCCCTCTTTTTTGTTTTTAAAAAAATTTTAATTCATTCATTTATTTTTTTATTTTGGTGGGGGCAGGGAGAGAATCTGAGGCAGGCTCCAGCCCCAGCATCAAGACCTACTTGGGGCTCCATCCCATGACCGTGAGCTCATGACCTGAGCTGAAATCAAGAGTCCGATGCTCAACCTACTGAGCCACCCAGGTGCCCCTAGAGCTTAAGAAAAATTTTAAAGGGGGAGACAATGCAAATAGAGTTTAAATTGGTAGCAGATTGGTCTGCTTACTATTCCAGGCCCCCTGCTTTGTGTAGCTTGCTGGCATCTGCTGTCACCTCCTGTTCTGCTGTAAGCGAAGACTGCTAGACCTTTTAAGTCTTCATGAAAACTTTCCTCTATGTCCTGCCTTAAGTGAAACAGAGCTCTCACCCTAGATCAGTTTTTCTCAACCGGTTCTGCGATAATTGCTCCAAAGCCTCTCCCATATTTACTGACCAGTAGGCTATCCACCATATTTACTGGCCAGGAGGATTACTATTTCCACCTAAACCTACACCTTCACTTTCCATTTTAGTGTATTACTCTTCCCTGCCCTGCAAAATCTCTCCTAGGTCCGAATCATTTTGTGGGAATACACACTCTTTATACATTCTGTTACTGTTACCTATTGGAGGTATACCCATGTCACTTGTCCATATTCGTTGAGGACATCGCCACCTACAGGAGAGTTTTCTGCTCCATCCCAACTCTTGCCAGTATTTTCAAGTAACTGTAAGACACAAATGGAAAACTCATTCTACCCATTTCCCTGACTTTCTCAAATCCTAGGACTTTCACCTGTACTCCCCACACACAACCTCTTCAGTGGCCACCCCTTAGATCATTTCATCACCAGGACCTTCCCCATCTTTAACATGCTACTTTCTGACAAGCTGCCTGGCCTTCTAGGTTTCTTATATGCTCACTCCATTACACCTGCTTTCAGCTTCATCCAGGTCTCTTGGCACTTGATCCCTCCACTTTACCCAGGTGATCAGACTCCTTTTATCCTCCATCATATCCTAGAAAGTCTGGTTACCAGGATCGTAGCTTGAACTACTTTTACTCACAGCTCTGCTTTCAGTACTGGGAGCAGCTCTCAGCACTACTTTCATTCTCAGAGTCTCTGTAGCTCACTTGTCTAGGAGCCTTAACAAACCCCAATCATGAGCCAATTATACAACCACCTTCTATACTGAAGCTTCTGGATTAAATCTGCCTGTCTTTGAAAACGTGAAACCAATGAAAATTCACAAGCTCTAATCTCAGTCGAATTATAGAACAAGACTCATTAGTTCCACCTCTTGCTTTAAAAAGAAAAAAAAATCCATTCTTGAAGCACCTGGGTGACTCAGTCGGTTTAGCATCTGACTCTTGATTTCGGCTCAGGTTGTGATCTCATGGTAGTGAGATTGAACCCCAAGTCTGGCGCTGCACTGACAGCATGGAGCCTGCTTGGGATTCTCTCTCTCTCTCTCTCTCTCTCTCTCTCTCTCTCTCTCTCTCTCTCTCAAAATAAACATTAAAAAAAAATCTCCATTCTCTGAAACCCTGAACAACTGTTCTATACCTTTGCCAGTCTCCTCAGATATGACCATCTCCTGTCCTCCTTCCAAAAATAGTGTTTCACATCTTACAGAGAAAATTTTTATAAGGATTTATTTACCATTTCTGCCGAACTCTGCTTTTATCCCTATCGTAAGATAAACTTCTTTTCTTTTCTTTTTTTAAATGTTTATTTATTTTTGAGACAGAGAGAGACGGAGCATGAGTGGGGGAGGGGTAGAGAAAGAGGGAGACACAGAATCCAAAGCAGGCTCCAGGCTCTGAGCTGTCAGCACAGGATGTGGGGCTTGAACTTGTCAACTCCAAGATGATGACCTGAGTGGAAGTTGGACGCTCAACTGACTGAGCCACCCAGGCACCCCGACAAACTTCTTTTCTTTTTTTATTTTTAAAAATTTTTTATTTATTTTTGAAAGAGAGAGAGAGAGAGAGAGAGAGAGAGAGAGAGAGAGAGAGAGAGAATGAGTAGGGGAGGGGCAGACAGAGGGAGATGCAGAATCTGAAACATGCTCCAGGCTCTTAGTTGTCAGAGCCTGATGCGGGGCTTGAACTGTGAACTGTGAGATCATAACCTGAGCTGAAGTTGGACGCTTAACTGACTCAGCCATCCAGATGCTCCTACACTTCTTTTCTTTTAAAATCTATACTTACACTTCATCCTTACCTTCTTATCTCTGGTTTCCAGGTATGATTTGACCCTTCAGTTTGAGATCAATTCTTCCATTTGTGCTCAATTTAAACTGTCTCCTCTCATTTCTCCCAAGGCTTTGCGTTATCAGTTACCTCCTTCTCCTTCGTGTTTTCAATTTCTCTCTGTTTCCTTCACCTTATCTTAAAAACATTTAAAAGATCATCTTGCGCATAGATCAATGTAACAGAACAGAAAACCTAGAAATGAACCCACAACTATATGGACAGTTAATCTTCAAAAGAGCAGAAGAGAATACCCGATGAAAAAAGTCTCTTCAACAAATGGTGCTGGGAGAACTGGACAGCAACGTGCAAAAAAATGAAGCTGGACTACATTCTTACACCATACTCAAAAATAAATTCAAAACAGATGAAAGACCGAAGTGTGACACAGGAAACCATTAAAATCCTAGAGGAGAACACAGGCAGCAACCTCTTTGACCTCAGCCATAGCAACCTCTTACCAGATATGTTTCCTGAGGCAGGAGAAACAAAATCAAAAATAAACTTCTAGGACTTCATCAAAATAAAAACTTCTGCACAGCAAAAGAAACAATCAACAAAACTAAAAAGCAACCTATGGAATGGGAGATGATATTTGCAAATGACATATCTGAGAAAGGGTTAGTATCCAAAATATATAAAGAGCTTATAAAACTCAACACCCAAAAATCAAATAATCCAGTTAAAAAGTGGCAGAAGAATGAATAGACATTTTTCCAAAGAAGACATACAGATGGCAACAGATACATGAAAAGATGCTCAACATCACTCAGCATCAGGGAAATGCAAATCAAAACTATGATAAGATATCACTTCACACCTGTCAGAATGGCTACAATGGACAACAGAGAAAACAATAGGTGTTGGCAAGGATGTGGAGAAAGGGGACCCTCTTACTTTTGGTGAGAATGCAAACTGGTGCAGCCACCTGGGAAAACAGTATGAAGGGTCCTCAGAAAGTTAAAAATAAAACTACACTAAAACCCAGCAATTGCACTACTAGGTATTTATCCACAGAACACAAAAAAACTGATTTGAAGGGGCACATGTACCTTGATGTTTATAGCAGCATATCAACAATAGCCAAATTATGGAAAGAGCCCAAATGTCCCTTGACTGATGAATGATAAGCAACATGTGGTATATATATATGTGGAATATATATATATATACCACACACACATATATATATATATACACACAATGAAATATATATATATATACATACATACATACAATGGAATTACTCATCCATAACAAAGAATGAAATCTTGCCATTTGCAATGATATGGATGGAGCTAGAGTGTATTATGCTAAGCTGAATAAATCCAAGAAGGCAAATACCATATAATTTCACTCATATGTGCACTTTAAGAAACAAAATAAATGAATACGGGAGGAAAAAGAGAGGTAAATCAAGAAACAGACTCAACTCTAGACAGCAAACTGATGGTTACCAGAGAGGAGATGGGTAGGGGGATGGGCTAAGTAGGTGATGGGGATTAAGGAAGGCACTTGAGGTGATGAGCACTGGGTGATGTATGGAAGTGATGAATCACTAAATTCTACACATGAAACTAATAATAACATAGCTGTATGTTAGCTAACTGGAATTTAAATAAAAACTTGGGGGAAAAAAGATAAATAAAAAGACAATCTGGGGCACCTGGGTGGCTCAGTCGGTTGAGCGTCTGACTTCAGCTCAGGTCATGATCTCACAGTTTGTGAGTTCCAACCCTGCGTCAGGCTCTGTGCTGACAGCTCAGAGCCTGGAGCCTGCTTCAGATCCTGTGTCTCCCTCTCACTCTGTTCCTCCCCTGCTTGTGCTGTCTCTCAAAAATAAATAAATGTTAAAAAAATTAAAAAAAAAAAAAGACAACCTTGTCATCCTCTAAAATTTCATTAACTTGGTCATCAACTTCTTATTTAAGCTAAAGCATAGGTATAACAGGGCTAGGATTTCATTGTCTCAGGATAACACACAAGTACCAATAAAGGTAGCTTAGTCTCCCTTTACATACAGGTGGGCTTAAATTATATCTACTTTGCAATATTGTTGTTAGTATTAAATGAGATACTACACTATACATCATGGGTATCAAACAAATATTGAGTTCCTTTCCTTCCTTTCTCGTTCCTTAAGGGTAGGGGCTGCATATAAATCATATTTGGGTCCCTACTATCTAAATCACTTTTGTATATCTAATATTTACCATAGTGATGGATACCTGATGTAACTGTTTATTAAATTGAACTACTCATGGAAACTTTTTTACACTTGTTTCCAATATTTATGTTGAACTGTGAAAGCAAGTGAAGTTTGGGGAAATGAGAAGCATGTGGAGAACCAGTGTTGACCCAAAGTGTATCTTTTTTATTATGAAGATTATCTGAGAGTAAGGAACAAGTGAGTTCTATTTTTATAGCTCAACCCTAATTTCATTTTGCTAGAATTATTTTACTGCAATAATTCTATTGTATATTTTACTAGAATAAAAAATTTAACTTCTGTGTCTTAATTGTTTTATCTTTATATGGGAGTATACAGTATATATCAAGTTAGTCTGTGAATTATTAGTAGAGTTACCCAAACATCAGTGGATTAGTTGAATTAAATTGGCTGTTTAACTATTATTTATTTATTAATGTTTATTTTTGAGAGAGAGAGAGAGAGAGAGACACCGAGTGTGAGTGGGGGAGGGGCAGAGAGAGAGGGAGACACAGAATCCAAAGCAGGCTCCAGGCTCTGAGCTGTCAGCACAGAGCCCAACGTGGGGCTCGAACTCACAGACTGTGAGATTATGACCTGAGACAAAGTCGGACACTTTACCGACTGAGCCACGCAGTCACCCTGTATAATTTATTTTTTTTAATTGGAAGATAAAAGGACGTCAGACCCCCAAATTGCAAAGTGTAAGACTTGCCTCTATGGCACAAGAACAAATAAGCCTTTGTTTGGGATCATGGGCAAACCTCCCTTCCAGAGGTCATTCAAGAAGCTAATTGAGATTGCTAAGCACTTTGAAAATATGAAGTTTAATATTCACCTAAAATGTGTAAAATTAGATGAGGTACTCAAGCACCAGAGAAGCATAAGAGCTAATATTCTGAAGGAAGAATATTATCTACCAGGTTTTTAAAAGTCTTAATAGCATTTCACAATGACCTTCTTAGTACCTCACCAGGTGGCCTATAATAACTCTGCCAAATCTAATTTATTTGTAAAATCACAGATTTTTAGAACTACTAAAACTAGAACAGAAGTGATTTTAGAGATAATTTACATCAACACCCTAGTTTTATGATGAGGAAAATAAAGCTGGTAAAAGTTTACTTGCCCGGTAGCTGAAAGCCAATCTGTAGTGGAGTCAGGACACAAACAAGATAAGCAGATCTTGTGCTTCTCAGTGCAATCTCTTTGAATTTTTTTTCTTAACGTTTTTATTTATTTTTGAAGGAGAGAGAGAGAGCATGGTGGGGGGGGGGACAGAGAGAGAGGGAGACACAGAATTAAAAGCAGGCTCCAGGCTCTAAGCTGTCAGCACAGAGCCCGATGCAGAGCTCGAACCCACAAAGTGTGAGATCATGACCTGAGCTGAAGTCGGACACTTAACCGACTGAGCCACCCGTGCGCCCCTCTGTGTAATCTCTTTAGATCCCTGCAACAGCAGCCTGGACCAAGTCCTCTGAGCACTCCTGTGCACTAACACTGCAGTAGGTGAATGATGTCAGCCTCCTGTGACCCTTTCAAGTGACCTCAAGAAGAAGCGAAAAACAAGAAGAACCAGTAAACCAGATAAGTGGAGGCATGCACGCAATATTTTTTATCAGACATAATAGAAACATAATGAATGTATTAAGATGAGCTGAGGGTCTTCAACATGTCTATGTGGAAATTAATAAACATTGGTTTTCACAACTGATCGAATTATATCTTGTGACTGGCAGACCTTGGGGAACTGCTTACAGATACCACTACCCTTTAACCTTTTAATATATAATGCCCTGGAAACTGACATGCTTTGGAGCAGTTCTTTCAGAGCAATGTGAAATACTGTCCCCTGGACTATCGTCCTCAGTAAGATGATGAATCAAGCATTTGCTAACCTATTTTGAGGTCGGCTTTTCTTTTCAGTTCACGCTACCATTTAGCAATCCCCATACTATGCAGCCAGGAGTGAATGAATGCTGGATCGAAAATGGAGGTGGGAGCATTTTCAATTGTTATTCCTTTTTCTCAGAATCATACTTCTACCTTTAAGGATGTTACTGATCCCATGGCCAGCACCTCCCACCTAAAGTAGTCAAGAATTCCCCTTTCAGGTGGGCTTTCTTCCAATTGTTCACTAGTGAAACAAATCGGTCAAAGGATTTCTCATGCCGTCTCCCAGACAATGCTAAACAACTCTCTGGCCTTTTCTGGAAGAAATTTTTTTTTTTTTTTTTTTTTTTTTTTATTTCCCTGGCAGTGAGGCCTGAGGCCAGTGTAACTGTGTGACATTAGGGCTGGGCACTAAGAGGTTTGAAGTTCATTGCCATTGGGGAAATATAGTTAAAACAGAATCTTCTGGCATACCAGAAACCCTTTCCACAAATATAGAAGGGAAAAGGAACTGTTTTATTATCGAATAAGCATAAGCCAGAATTTCAGCCAATCTGCTCAAAAGATCGCTGAGAGAAATCTCATCCTTTTATATAGGCAAGCAGATAAAACTCATTCCATAACATGTTCTCCAGATAAACAATGGCTAGTCCTTGAATAAGAGGACTTGACAGCCTCATTTGTCACACATAGCTCATCTTAGGTTCACCTGGCGATTAGAGTAACCATTGTGAATTTACGATGACAAGTTTTCTAAAGTAAATGCTCCAAAAAAAGGGGGAGTCATTTCCCCTATTTTCAACTGAGAATTGTCTTCATATTAATTCATATTCCCACTTGTTAGATCAAAAAAGATGTGACCACCAGTTGACCCGTGAGATGGACCAGGGCACTTCAAAGGCACTTCACCCCTGCTCCTGCCCTTGGAATGTGGGTTCAACTTGTCTTTCCTGCTCCCAGAGGCTGCTCCAAGGACACAGCCTTGAGATGGTGATGTGATGTTGAAAACACCTGCACAGTATGCATGACTGAGTCCACTTAGGGCCTTTTTATAAGCTTTTAAGATTTGGAGGGTGGGTGCAGGGATCGATTCATCTTGCCGCTCAAGACGAGCCTCATATGTACGTTCCTTTGCTATTATTAAAATTGCCACCTACCAACATGGAGAGGGTTGTCTCCTTCTTCAGTCTCTCCCCGCCTCTGCATAAGGGGGCTGGGTTCCCATTCCACCACTAAAGCTCCGAGGGGGGTTGAGAACATACACCACTTAAATTGTCAAACTGATGGAAACTGATCACCTTCTTCAATCTCTTCCCCAGGGACAGAAGCTGTGAGCCTTGATTTCATCCAAACACAACTTTGTTTACTTATTTTGGACACTTCATGTTAGGTGTCTATAGAACTCTCTAACAAAAATATGAAACAGCAATGATTGCAATTTCTAGGCATTTTGTAGGCTTTTCCTTTTTTTTCTTCTTCCCTGGGGTAGTTTATCTTCTGGATAATAATCTTGTTGAACTTGCTAAATAGTCATAGCCTGTGGTTCCATGAGAAAAATAAAAACACATTATATAGTGATTTCAGGGGTTTCCCTTAACTCTGGGCTACCTACTGCTCAGTCTCTAAGTACATGATCATAATGAGTGTTTACTGTCCTGTATGTATCATGCCCTGTTGCAAGTGCTTTAAATATATTATTTAAACCTGAGTAAAACCTTTTCAAGTTAGCACTCTTAATATCTGCACTTCACAGATAAGGAAATGAAACGGAAAAAAGTTCTTGACTGCCTAAACTTGACATATCTAGTGAGCCATATAGCTCTGCTTGAGCCCCAACAGTCTGACTCCCATGTCTACACCCCACTAGCACAGTGACAATGCACTGGCGGAGAGCTGGCCCCGGGCTGGGCTCAGACTCCATCACTGTTAGTTAATAGCTGGGCAGTTTGCCTAATTGTTCTTTGCCTCAGTTTCCAAATGAGGATAATAATAGTATAAACCTCACAAATGCTTATGAGGACTAGTAGACATGTAGGGTGCTGAGCACAGTCTGAACACAAAACAATTAAGAAATACTAGCCTTCAGGAGTCATATATCCTCAGGCATTGAAGTCAAACCCCATGGCTCCTGCCTAAGTGAAATAACTCAGGGCATTTGGAGTGACTGCTTTTTTACATGCCCCCAGTCTATGCCTTAGTAGTGCCTATCAGTGCTACAAGTTGTCTAAATTATATTTATGGTACTGCCTTTAGAAGATGGCAACAGCCTCAGTGCTTATTCATTCAACAAATCTGTGCGGAAGGCTCACTATGTACCAAACATTTGCTAGATGTGGGGGATAGAAGGATGTGTAAAAAAAAAAGACTCCCCCCACACCCTACTGTATAAAAGAGAGGCACAACCACAATTGTATTAAGAGCTACAAAAGGAAAAACCTGAACTCTATGAAAACGTGTAGCAAGGGCAGAGGTGGCTTTACCAGAAGCTGGTAAAACTCAGGGCCCTTTAGGTGCACAGTCCTTTCATCACACCAGGCCATTTATTTTTCAGTAAAATTTGCAAGAGTAAGATACCACAGCATTAGTGGTTAAAATAAGTCTTTTAATTCCTACTTTTATTTGCCTTTGGGCCCTGCTTTCTCCTTCCCTCTCAAGATCATGAGAAGCGCCCCAGGTTTGACACAGGCCTTTGAGGAGACCTCTCTGGTTTTCAGACCACAGTGGTTCTATTTTCCCCTCGCTGACTTGTTCTCTTGGAGCCCAAGCCTCTGCCAAGGTGTACCAAGCTTGATGCCCCAACACTTAAGCTGAGTGCCCAGTGCCTAGCCTGCCGAAGTGTATTTTATAGCTATTCTCTTCTGACTAGTGGTAGAGTGTGGGCCTACCTGAAACATTTGCAACCTCCTTTCCTTCCTATGGATAGCATAGTGGTTATGGTAGGCAGAATTCTAAGAGGTACCCATAATCCCTACTACCTGGTATTCACACCAGGTGTAATCTCCTCCCCTTGATTATGGATCAGATTTGTGACTTGGTTCTAGCCAACAGAATATGGCAAAGGTGAAGGGATTTTGCACATATAAGTAAGGTTCTAAATCAGTTGGTTTTTAGTTAATCAAAGATTATAATTATTCTCAGTATGCCACACTTCATCAGGTGGTTATCCTTAAAAGAGGGACTGGGTCCTTCCTGAGATGAGAGATTCTCCTTGCTAGCTAGATGTAATAAGCAGTCACATTGGAGAAGCTCGTATAGAAAAGAATTACAAGTGACCTCTAGAAACTGAGGGTGGCCTCCAGCCAATGGGCAGCAAAAGCTGGGGGCCTCAGTCATATGGGCACAAAGAAATTAATTCTGCCAACAACCTGAATGACCTTGGAGTCAGATTCTTCTCCAATTTAGCCTCCAGATGAAAACTTGGCCTCGTGGACAACTTTATTGAAGTCTTTTGAGAGCTTAAGCATACCTGGATAGTCATAGAGTTTGTCTAGGACTGTCTAGGACCATATCTGGACTTCTGACCCATAGAAACAGTGACATAATAAATATATATCATTTTAAGACCCTAATGTTGTATTATCTCTGTGGAAACAAGATGGACTCCACCCAAAATTTGGTTTGGGTATCAAGACTGATGATGCCAAACACTCACACACACACCACCACCACCACCACCACCACCACCACCACCGTCACCACCACCACCATCATGAGAATACAAAAAGCTTTATTATTTATGTAGTGAGATTGGTTGGGAGGACAGAGAAGTCCTCCTGAGCTAATCTAAAAATGGTTTGAGAGAGCAAGTATTATGGGCTGAATTGTGTCTCCTTCAAATTCATATTTTGGCGTCCTAACCCCCAGTACCTTAGAATTTGACCAATCGGTCAAATCACCCATTTTAGAGATATGGCTTTAAAGAAATAATAAGGTTAAAATGAGGTCATTCTGGTGAGCCCTAATCCAGTGAATGACTGGTGTCCTCAAAGGAGGAGACATTTGGTCGTAGAAATGTAAAGAAAGAAGAGCATGTGAAGACAGTGGAAGAAGACACAAGCTATGAACCAAGGAGAGAGATTTCAGAAGAAACCAACCTCAGTGACATTTTGATATCAGATTTCCAGCCTCCAGAATTGTGAAAAAATGAATTTCTGCTGTTTAAACCACCCAGGCTGTGATGCTTTACTATGGCAGCCCCAGAGAATTAATACGGTAAGGAAAAAAGAGTGGCTTGGGGGTTTTTAGAGTTGTTAGGGGCTGGTTAGGGGTTAGAATGAGGATGCCCACAGATGACAAGGGGCTTGCTGCAGTGCCAAAGGAGGGTGTGTTTGTGCTTTCTTGTCAGCTTGCCCAGCTGACCCAAGACACAAGGGAAGGGGTGGGGGTGAGGCTGAAAACTGAGCATCAACAAGTGAAGTCAGACTTTTGTTACAGTGAAGTTGGTGGTACTTTGTCACAGGAAAAAGAATGTACTGGGAAAGAGCACAGGCTCTAGGTCTGGACAGCTACAATCACATCCCAGCTCTGCCTCTCCAAGGCTGTGGAGCTTGAGTCAAGTTCCTCAACCACTCCGGTATATGCCTCTGGGACATAAGGGAAAGGATAAAGCAAACCTTACAGGGTCGTGAGAATTAGATGAGGGTGGGTTGACAATGGGGCATCCCACTGGTAGACCCTGGGGCCTTACCACTTCAAGGTACCATCTACCACCAACTACAGCGTCTGCATTTCTTTTCTTGAGGTCCTTCTCTGAAGCCCCGATGCTAAGCCCACAGGACAAAAGGGCTGGAGAATCAACATCTAACCCCAGCAGCCCTCAGCTGTTTAAAAAGGAGTGGTGTGTAAATACCCCAGCTCCCTCACTTCTAGGTGAGATTTCTCTGAGACGTGTGTTAGTCTTTGGGCTGCTAAAACAAAATATCATAGACTGGGTGGCTCATAATCAGCAGAAATTTACTGCTTGCAGCTGCAGAAGTGGGAAGTCTGATGCTAGAATGGTCAGGTTCTGATGAGAGCCTCCTTCTGGGTTGCAAACTGCTGGCTTCTCATTGCACCTTCATATGTTGTAAGGGATGAGCTAGCTCTCTGAGGTCTCTTTTATAAGTGCCCTCATCTAGTCACTTCCCAAAGGCCCCACCTCTTAATACCATTGCCTTGGGGGTTAGGCTTTCAGACTATGAATAGTCAGTCCATAGCAGCATGTTTTCTCTGAGTTTCCTTGGTGGCATTGGCTCTAGTTGTCCACAGTGTTAGCTAGCTGGATAACCTTGTATCACTTGCCTCTCTTCTCTACTGGTAATTCCCAAATGAGTAACTTGCACTGGATCCTTGTTCCATAATCTGCTTACAGGGAACCCAAAATGAGACAATGAGTTAATATAGTAAAGGCAATGTCAATACCCTCCAGCCAGAGTCCACTAGGGACACACCTACAGTTGAACTGATAGGATTCATTATTTTGCATCAAGGGAGGACACACACCATGGGAAACCATGGGGTGTCTTAGTAAAAGGGTGTTTGCAAGAATCTATTATAGGATTTGGACTTTTGTTGGATAATTTGGGAGATGTTCTAAGGAAGCGGTGGGTTCACTCTAGATTGGATGCTGTCAGAAAGCAAGGGCAATTCTAAGAAGGATGATCTCAGTAAGTTTTATCTAGAGTGAGGGGATACTAGAATGAGATAAAAGTTGTACTTGGTAAGGAAACAGTCACTCATTAGAGCCAAGAGACAGGTTGTTAGATGTTTTGTGGGTAACAACCATGATCTTGTTTTTGTGCATAGACAAAATTATGAAGTCAGCTCGCTTTGTCTCACTTTTTGATCTTGGAGCAAACTTGTGCAGTTTGTATTCTGTGACATAGTTTATATCCAAAAGGAGATTAGTATGGACTACACGTGAGTGACAGGTCAGGTTCTGAATGTTCAGGCTGCTTTTCGTTTTTCTTTCTCACTACTTTGTGAATTCTCAATGTCACCCACGATCAGCCTGAGCTTGGGGCTTCACATCCATCCTCTTTCAATCTTCACAATAATCCTAAGCTAGGTATGAAAATTCACATTTTAGAAATGAGGAAAGAAGTGTGATCTGAGTTCATGCATTGTGTCAAGAGGTACATTATATTAAGATGGAGAATGATGAACTAAAGATATGCCTTTCTTTTAACGTGTGTATTACTCCGTTTGCAAGAAAAGCAAAACGTCCAACCGGCAGAGCCAAGCTGCCTCTCAGCGATAGGGGGCAGTGTATCCTGCAAGAAAGTCACAGCTGCCTGGAAGCTGCTGCTTTTGTTAGATTTCAGGTGCTTTGCCCCTGGACAAGGGAGGCTGAGTTTTAAATTATTATTTTTTAATGTTTAAATATATAGAAACTACACCAAGTGGTGCTCAGTTCTTCGGGCACGAATGACCTGAGTGGTGCCGGCAGGAATAAAGTTGCTTCCTGGAAAGAAAAGCCTCGGTGTCACAACTCTCTGTGTGGGAATCCCGCTACATTACTTGGGGGCTCGTCCGGGATTCAGAGACAGTGCATTTGCTGCCTCTTTGGCCGCAGGGATACAAACCTCGGAGTGCCAGGAGAGGTGGGCCTCACCTGGCACCAGCAGACCACTTGATCCACAGGAGACTAGCCCTCTTGGACCACCAGGGCAAGGACCTTGTGTGCACCAACGGAACCTGTGAGGCCCAGGAACCAGCTCAGGGAGTGCCGCCTATCAGACTAGTAAGAACCTGGGTTTGTTTTGGCAGACCTGCCCCTAAGAGGCAGAAAAGGAGCCTGATCACCTCCCAGAGTGGCCCTAGCAGTTCCACAAGGGATGAGGAACGAAGTTGCAACTCTAAGGCCCTGGGCGCTGGGCAGCAGGTTGGAGTCACCGTGTGACTATGTGTGGCAAATTGTCTGTCATTTATTTCCTGGATCAATGACTATGATAATTAGAGCCGACTGTCTCTGGTTATTCTACCTCAGAACGGGGACTTTAAGGAATATTCCCAAGCAGCTGCCAAAACTCCTTTTGTTTCAAGGAAATTCCTTGTCTTCTCCAGACTGACGTGGACTGCCTAATTCCACTAGTGGAAAACAAAACAAAACAAAACAAAAAAACAAAACAAAACAAAACAAACCTGGAGTCTGCTCCTCTGTCTGAGCTGACAAGATTTAAAACTGGGAATTCTTTCTCTGCCTTTTGCTGGCACCTTGCCTCTTCTGCCTGCCCTTCCCCCCTTCCTATTTCTGTACTACCTGGGGTACGGCCTACATAACTGGCTCCTCAATGCCTCAGGCACCATCAGCTCCTCCTGCCACCCTAGAGGTCATGGAGCAGAGACCACCCATTTCAGATTTCCCCACCAATGCTCTAGGTAAAAATTAACCATGGGGAACAAATTGTCTTAAATGGACCCAAGTAAAACATATTCAGTGTTTAAGCTAATTTAACTCTGTTGGCTCAAGATAGACAATGTTTTTCAACATAAAAAAAAAAAAAAAACTTTTATTCTACCTAGATTTGCTGAAGGTCAAATAAGCTCATGTTACCTCTCTTCCAATTTGTTAGCAAAAAGGTGACTTAAAGTAATGGTTAACTTGGTCTGTCTCATAGTTTTCCTGGGTAATTGTTAAGATAGCTTTCGAAGTCTTTGGTAAAATGTTAAAATTTTTGCTTCCAAGATAAGTTGGGATTATATTCACTGGATATTTAACAAGAGGCTAAAACACTAATTATTAGATGTAGGTCTGTGCTTTTGACTTGTTGCAGAAAAACCAAGGATATTTGGATCTGTTGAAAAACATGCTTTGTGCTTAATTGATTCATAAGTTTGCCATCTAAGAAATTCTAATGTAACAGTTCACAATTGTTTACTAATTAGTTTTCACCAGAGACTAAAGTTTCTAAGAGTTAAAATGCTGCTAAATATAGTTAAGACTAATAAAAACAAACAAACAAAAAACAAAACACAACTCTACATATAAAAAAGTAGATATATATTTAAAAAAGAGTAAATTTGTCCTAAATGAGGCTGGTTGTTTGAGAAAAAAAAAAAAGACATCAAAATCTAAAAGCAAAGGAAAAGTTGTAAAAAGTTTGTAAAAAAAAAAATCTTTAAAAAATTTTATATATTGTCAGGAGGTCTAAGGTTAAACCTTTAAATTATGCTAAAATAGCCACTATTTTACAGACACAAAATAAAATCCTGGTGGCCTTCCTGGAAAGATTAAGGGAGACTCTTATTAAATATATGGCTATCTCCCCTAACCCACCTGAGGCTGAGACAATTCTAAAAGTCAAATTTGTCACTCACTTGGCCCCAGATATTTGAGGAAAACTGCAAAAACTTGCTGTTGGTTAGGAAAGGACCCTGGAGGAGCTCTTATGAGCTGCCAGTTGGGTATGTTACAACCAAGATCAAGGGGAGAATAAGAATAATAATTAAAAAAAAAAACCAAAAAAACAAAAACCTGAGGCCTTGTTGTGGCCTGACATACTATGTCAGACTAGACTTCTCAAGGTCCTGGAACCAAGTGCCATTTTTATGACCGTTCTGAGCACTAAAATGAAAAAGTCCTCAGAGGGGACAATCAAAATGAAAACCTCATAAGCCATGCCCCTTAAGTGAAGACAATCCCTAGAGACCTGAGTGCCCTCAGGGACCTCTATCTGTGAGAGCTCAGATAAGGGACTAACCAGGTCCTGGGGCTCTTCATGGTGGCTCCCCTACACCAACTGTTTATCAGAAACTCAGAGCCTCAGGTAACTCTAAATATAGAAGGAAAACTGGTTGATTTCCTTCTTAACACCAGAGCTTTTTCTGTCCTCTTTTCCATTCCAGGCCAACTATCCAAAAGCAGCATGACGATTAGAGGCATCTCCAGAACACTTATAACTAAATTTTTCTCTCAGTCCCTGGGATACATATGGGAAAAACTAATTTTTTTCTCATTCATTCTTGATAATATCAGAGAGCCTTACTCTCTTGCTAGGAAAGGACATTATAACTAAATTAGAGACTATAGTACTACTAACTCCAGAACGAATAAACAATTGTATGAGTTTTGAAAAATTACTGAATGTTATAGGCTGTAGGTACCAGGGTTCAGGAAAATAACTTGCCTGCTGTATCAATTATTAAAGGAAACTCAATCCCACCTAGTCTCCCAGAAAAATAAACTGGGGTCTGACTCCTAGACACTGTCTCCAGCCCTTGGAATGGTTACAAACAGAGCAGGGCAATTACTATTACCAAGCTCACAGAGCTAAAAGATCTGCAAGTAGTATCAGCCTGTGTGGTATGTCTTTTTTTTTTTTTAATTAAAAAAAAAATTTTTTTAATGTTTATTTATTTTTGAGACAGAGAGAGACAGAGCATGAACAGGGGAGGGGCAGAGAGAGAGACACAGAATCTGAAACGGGTTCCAGGATCTGAGCACAGAGCCCGACACAGGGCTTGAACTCAAGCACCATGAGATCATGACCTGAGCTGAAGTCGGACGCTTAGCCAACTGAGCCACCCAGGTACCCCAAGGTATGTCTTAAAAACAATCCTTTCAATCACAAACTTGCTCTCCCAGGCAATCCAGGAACTGGAGACTATCCAGGAAAGACTACCGATTAGGTTTCACTCATCTGCCAAGGTCAAAGGAATTCCACCATCTGTTGGTATGGATTGATACTATTACTAATTGAGTAAAGGCCTTCTCCTACAAGACAGAAAATGCACAGAAAGTAATAAAAGTTTTGCTTTATAAAATAATACCCAGGTTTGGCATACCTAAAAATTTACAAATTAATAATGGTAAATGGATGCCTTGCCTCTTTCTCTAGCAGAACTCCTGGCTCTTGGAAAAGTTTTACACCTCAAAATAAAGCAGACTGTCTGCTTATACTCAGCAAAACTCTAAATAACACCTCACAAGCATTAGATGCTTGAACATTTTTTAAAAATTAAGTTAGGGCCAAACTCTTGGAAATAGAGCCACTATTGGTTACTTACTGCTTCTGCTCCTCCATCACCTGGGTTATGAGAGATTCCCTGATATATGTTGTTTACGAAGTCAGGGTCTCGCCTAGATTGACAGGTTTGGAAACTGTAGACGCCATCTTAAGATGCCATCTTGTTGGTCAGTAGAATCTTTACTTTGTGTTTTTCTCCTTGTGTCTGCTTTTATGTTGCCTTATGTCTGCCAGTCTTCCTGTAAAACCATACTGTGGGCCACTGGGCTGACCCTTGGGTTGACTTTAATTGGTGTACCCCTACACTGTCCCTTATCAGCTTGAAGAAGCCAGAACGGTCATCATCCCTGTTCCCCAACAGCAGTTACAGGCCCTATTCCAGGGGAGAAAGAAATAGGGAAGGTGTTAACATTAGGCAGGGAGAGATAAGGGACCTCCAGGGAGGCAGACTGGAGCTGCAGGTGGGAGGCTAAAGCAACAGATGGGGTTCTCCCCTTAATAAAAATCCTTTATGGTGCCCCCCCCATTATCAAGAGCATAAGGGGGGGATCTAAATGAGATAGGCAATCTAACCCTAAGGCAACAGATGTGGGCCCCTTGGTTCTACCCTAACCATCTTACACCACTGGGTCAGGGAGCGATTACCTGTGAGTCTGACCACAGACGCTCACCCCTTTAAACCAGGAGATGCGATATGGCTAAAGGAGTGAAATGTCCAACCCCTAAAACCCCTCTGGAGGGCCCGTTCAGTGTCATTTTGTCCACCCCTACTGCAGTAAAGGTAGCCGAAGTGGGTCCCTGGATTCACTACAGCAGAGTGGGTCCCCGGATTCACTACTACTACTCTCGAAACTCGGAGTGCATTCTTAATCCATCAATGCCATGCAAGCTAACCATATGGAAAAAGCAATCTGCAACTCCAGAGGCTCCAAGAGACTACAACCCTGCTTTAGTCACTCAGGAAGCTGACTATCTGTGCATGGCAGAAGCTTGAGGAATTGACAGTCCGGTGAAACAAAAGACTGTCTTTGCTTTCTATATCTGTTTCCTTACTGTGATGCACTGTCATACCTTGTTTCTCACTATTATTGTGATTCTTGCTCTACTCTTTGCCATAGGATTGGCAGAGGCTGCCCTGGCCGGCTGAAAATGTGGCGAGAGGTTTCTGTTAGCACTCACCTTCCTTTTGGGTATAGGATACTTCGTTGGTACCAACATGGGGAAACAATGGCTGTAAGAGACTAGAAAATTAGATCCCCACAAACCTTATAGTAAAACAAAATACCCCAGTACCACTACCAGGCATTGGCTCCCCAAAAGCACAATTATTGGGAAAAACTGTCTTGCCTGGTGGGGAAAAAGTTCATCGTCATCTTTATCAAAAACATAACATGCCTAGGCCAAAGATTTTATAACTCAGCTGCCCGGAAAACCCAATGGTGGGGGACCTCAGATCACCTTGAGCCAGATCCCCACACCCTGTCTAACTTCTCTCATCTCTGAGAGGCCTGGGACAGTGTCAACGAAGTCATCAAATGGCGGGACCCAGGTGGACTAGACTAGATATGTGGAAGGACAGCCTATATAGTACTTCCCTCAATCTGGTCAGGGTCGTATGTGCTGGAAACTATTTGTCCAACTTTCTTCCTGCTCCCACTTGCCAGAGAGAAACATTTGGGAGTCCAAATGTATGGGGACAGAGAGACTCAAAAAAAAGTGGCATGTCTTCCAAATTGGCAATTAAAAAGATGATAAATGGCCTCCCAAGTGTATAATCCAACATTATGGCCTTGCCACCTGGGCAGAGGATGGGTCCTGGGGCTACCGCACTCCTACTTACATGCTAAACTGCATAATCAGACTAAAAGCAGTTACAAAAATTATAACCAATAAAACTCCCAGAGCTCTTAATTTACTAGCCAAGCAGCAAACCCAAACACACAATGCTACCTATCAAAATCACTTGGCATTAGATTACCTGCTTGCTTCTGAGAGAGATTTGTAAAAAGTTTAACCTAAACAACTGCTGCCTACAGATAAGTAATGAAAAAAAAGTCATAGAGGCGATCACAAATCAAACAAAAACAATTGCTCTTGTTCCCGTCCAGCCCTGGAACAGTTAAAACCCTAGGAAGTTATTTGGAAGATGTTTTTCAATTTTGGGGGGATTCAAAACTCTCATAAAATTATCCACCTAATTCTGGGAGGTTGCTTAATCGTACCTTGTACCTTGCTTGGCTCCCCTGGTTGTGTGGTCTGTCTCCAGTCTATACTGGTTCCTGACAACATCCCTCAGGACCTCATAATATGAGACAACTTAATCAGACTGCATGTTTGTGTTACCATATATGGGAGACAAAGGAGAAAAAATATATAAAAACTATACCACGTGGCATTCAGGGCTCAGTTCTTACTGTACGAACCCAACTGAGTGGTGCTAGCAGGAATAAAGTTGTTTTCTAGAAACAAAGGCCTCAGTGTCAGGACTCTGTGTGCAAGAATCCTGCTACAAGATAGATATTACTACTCTGATGATGTATGATTCAGCGCCACACCAACCAGGAATTAGACCTGGGGTCCAGGGGCGCCAGGGTAGCAGCCATCAAGACACGCCCCGCCCCTACCCCTGCTGGCCCCGCCCCTACCCCGTGGACCGCCATGGCGCCCCTCCCCCCATTCCATCCGCCCGCTTGCAGCTTCCGGCTCCCGCCCATCGCGACCCCTGCCAGCCAAGTTCCGACCACCCTGGCTCCGCCCCTCCTCCTTTCCTCTTCGGTCCGCCCCGCCCCCCGTTTGGCCCCGCCCCGGCCCCACCCCCTCCTCCCCCCTCCTGTTCGCCCCGCCCCGCCCCCGTCCCCTCACCCCGTTCGACCCGGTTCCCCGCTCCCGCCAGTCCCAATCCGGAAGGTCCAAGATGGCGATGCTAGGCCGAGTTTTCCTTACTCGGGGCCAAGGTCCTCGGAGGGTAAGACGACGGAGCGAAGATCCGGACCCTGCTTGCGGGGAGCGAGGACAGGGGGTTCCGGGCCGCGGAGAAACGCGGGAGCAGTGGGAGCCGGGAGGCGGGGTTGGAGTTAAGAGGGGTCAAAGCCACATTTGCTGTCTGAGAAAGTGTGTGAGGGTCATGCTGTGATTCTCAAAGTTTTCATGTCCCTAAGAAGTTTCAGAGTTGTGTGGAAATAGGTGGAAAGACTGGAGACATTGCACACGTTGGCCCTTTGCGGAGGGAGAGGGACTGGGGGGGGGGGTGTCCAGAGGGGGCATTGGCCTTATAAGAGACCTTGATTTAAGAGGAAGAGCCATTCATGTGTTGTGCAAATTAAACATTAATACAAGCATATTCACATAAAGCTTTTTATGAAAAGGGAGAAACCCCCAGCTATCTAGACTCCATTTCCCAGAGGTAAAGCTGGGAGAGAAGCATCTAAGGCTGGCTTTTACCTATATCTCCACCATGCTTTGGGAAAGACAACTTGTTTGCTGGTTTGTCAACTTATGTATATCCGTTGGACTCTTAGTCCAAATAGAAAATGCGAGTGAAGGGGCGCCTGGGTGGCTCAGTCAGTTATGTCTGACTTGGGCTCAGGTCATGATGTCAAGACTCCTGGGTTCCAGCCCTACATTGGGCTCCACACTGACAGCAGGGAACCTGCTTGGGATTCTTTCTCTCTTTCTCTCTCTCTCTCTCTCTCTCAAAATAAATAAACAGGCGCAGGGGCGGGGGGGCGGGGTTGAAAGTGAAGACAGAGAGGATAAGGAGAAAGGAAGACGAAAACAAAGCAATAGTGGGGGTGTGTGGGTGCCTCAGTTGGTAGTCTCAGACTCTTGGTTTTGGCTCAGATCATGATCTCAGGTTTGTGAGTTTGAGCCATGGTGAGTTCGAGCTTGTCTCAGGCTGTGTACTGGCAGCTGCAAAGCCTGCTTGGGATTCTCTGTCTCCCTGTCTTAGTGTCCCTTCCTGCTCATTCTCTCTCTCAAAATAAATAAATAAACATTAAAAAAAAAATAAAAGCAAACAGTAGTATCCAAGACAGCCTCTTCCACAACCAAATTCAAAAATCCTAATAAATTAAACCAAAAAGTTCAATTTCCTTAGCTAGGTTGAAAAACTATTTTGCCAGTTGTGAAAAAAAAAAACCCTTTTAAATCAAATAGAATGGGCAGCCATAGTAGTTTTTTTTTAATTTTATTTATTTGTTTATTAAACATTAAAAATATATATGTGTATATATATATATATATTTTTTTTTTTTTTTGAAAGAGAGAGCACAAGCGGGGGCGAGGCAGAGACAGAGAGGGAGACATAAAATCTGAAGGGGACTCCAGGCTGTGAGCTGTCAGTACAGAGCCTGATGCGGGGCCTGAACTCTGGAACGGTGAGATCATGACCTGAGTGGAAGTCGGATGCCCAACCGACTGAGCCACCCAGGAGCCCCTTTAATTTTTTTTTTTTTTTTTAAAGGAGAGACAGTAGGGGCGCCTGGGTGGCGCAGTCGGTT